>NW_022987698.1:8165558-8395558 GCF_902827165.1 Trematomus bernacchii
ATTTGTATTTCATGCTTTCTTCATAAAATCCATGGCTCCAGTTTATTTTGGGTTTTGTGTATTGAGTAACACATCATATTTACCTTGTTCATATTCTTGGTGTGGCATGTTAGCATTTTGCTAAATAGCAATAAACAAAAAGTAGGGGAGCTTCGCTCAGGCTGCTGGTGATATCATATGTACTGTATTTGGTCATGATTTGAAGTACCAAAGACTAATGAACATTATTGATCTTATCGTGGTGCTTATTATTGTACAATAAATTCTCTAAAGAACACACATTTCTTGGAATCAATCAATTGTGTTTACAACATTTCCCTCAAACCCACTAATGTCTTGTATTGGTGCTAGAGTAAAAGTCAAAGCATCAAATCCAAAACAGCATATAACTGTCTGTGTAACCGTGCTCACATTTCTCCTCAAGCTGAAGCTAAGACTAAATGAATAATGTAAGATCTAGAGCGAAACCCTGCTGCTCGTCCTCAACCACTAAATGTTTGTGGGATTTTGGGAGAACAGTGGACATGCTGAGCGATTTTAAGGGTTTCAATTGTTCTTTCTGGTTCAGACAGTTCAGTTTGCTCAATGTTAAAGCATGAAGAAGCTCTGGCTCTGCTGAGGGAAATCCTTGATTAGGGTTTGTGTTCTGTTTTCTTTTCATGTTCACAAATGCAAATTGGCATTAACGGGCAGGAAAGAAGAAACTTGATTTCCTCTGCAGTTTTTTTTTTACTTCAGTGGCCCACATAAGCATATCAATGCTTCTCCGCCTTTCAGAGTGTGCACGTGTGTTTCTGCCAAAGATGCACTGATGTTTAAAACTGTGTCATCTGGTTAAATCAACAGAGCACAGCGAAGCGCCAACGGGACAATCGCCAACTCATTGCTTCAGAGAGCAACACACCATCCAGTTTCTAGAAAAATGTTCAGTCTTTGTCCGAATTGCCACCTTCAAGTGGTGTTTGCCTTGTTAAAGAGGAATACAACTGAACTTGAAAGAGGTTCAGAGGAAAAACAAAGATGTTAACAGACCCCTCGTCATTTTCTCTGGGCCTCTGGGCTTTAAGTTTATGACCTGAGTTCCTGCTTTGTAAATAAACTCCAAACAACCGCTGCTCTGCTTTTACTTTACCACAGGGAATGTATCGCGAGTGAATTTAATGAATGTGAATGTGAATCTGCATGCAAGTGGAGTTTTTGACTTTTTTTGTGGGTGTAATTAATGTTTTAGTTGATGTATGTGTCTATTAGTGTGCTTTGTGTGCATGCAAGCATTTAGGGTTTTCTGTGTGTGGTTTCATGCAACATAATGGAAATATCTCCCAGACAGGCAGCACAAATAGTGTCAGTGTATCCAGTCAAGAGGACTTGCCATATTTAACACACAGTGTGCCTACTGATCAAAACAAGAACTTTTAGCAGTAACAATTACTGTCAGTGTGCTGTAATAATTAACATGTATGTTAATTGTCCGCACAACAGGGAGCATTCAGGTTGAGGTACAATGTGTGTGTCTGTCATTTACTTTACAAGTGTTACAGCTCAGCTGCAGCTGTGAGGAAGAAGACAGGCCCCATTTAATTCAGACATGGT
This sequence comes from Trematomus bernacchii, assembly GCF_902827165.1. Taxonomy (NCBI): domain Eukaryota; kingdom Metazoa; phylum Chordata; class Actinopteri; order Perciformes; family Nototheniidae; genus Trematomus; species Trematomus bernacchii. The sequence continues at coordinate 8,167,152 of NW_022987698.1, forward strand.
GGCTGAAGCAGTACTCTGGGGGGAAGGGAGCAGCCACAGGGTTTTTTTACACACTGTGTCACATGTCCTCCCTGCACCTTGTGTTGAAATCACCTCTCTCTCCTCCTGTGTTGCTGGAGACATGATGAGCACAGAATACCCATCAGGTTTTAAATACCGCTACATTAAGAGCTAAGCAGTATTTAAAACAAAGCAAGGCTAAGGATAACAAACAAAAGCATCAGCAATCAAAGATTTAGACAGATTCTATTTTTTGCACTCAGCTGATGTTTTTTTAACAGATATTAAAGGGTGTGTGGTTGACATTTAAAAAGAAGCAAATATATTTAAATGTAAATATATAACTAAAAGATAAAGTACTAATGTTTCATAAAGCTTCCTTTCAATCAATGTACGTCACACGTATTGCCTCAGCCAAAGGATTACAGGAAAACTACTATAACCTGATTTCCATTGAACATGTTGAACGGGTGTAGCATGGGAAAGGGAGAACCCATAGCCTTTTCGAGACTGCAATTTGTCTCTTACATTGCAAAAACACAATATGAACCTGAAAACTTGACTCTGGGGACAGTTGATATGAGACGTTGAGACCCACAGGAGTTGGACATCAGCAACTCAGTGGTGCTCTGTCTGCTGAAAATAAGCTGAACTGTGTTTCCATTTGGCCCTGAGGAGCAACAGTAATAAAAGCAGCAGGACAGTCTGTAACACCAGGAGCCCCCTGGGGCCCGGCTGCCTCCACCCACACACACACATCCGTACGTATACATGCAGACTTGGGGATGCAGTAAATACACACACACACATGGCCTTGGACTTGAACATTTATGAGGACATACATGCAGGACTCTCTGGGTGCATCTCAGGCCAGGTGATGCTTGAATATCTCTATTTTAGCTCATAAAAGGATGAAGACAAACCAGTCTATATATATATATATAGGGAGAAATGAATCTGCAAGGAAATAAAAGTCCTTACCCCCTGCAAGATTCCTTCAAGCTCCTGAGAATCAAACATGCCTGTGATGCGTTTTTATTTGATAATACATGCTGATGATGCTATTTTTAGCTCCCTAAGAGTCTTAGTGCAGCACCAAATCTCCTCTCTTCTAAAATGAGGAAATTCAAAAAGATATAGCCTATTTATTATTGAACAAGAAGAGTCCACACTGCAGGCTCTGAGGCGGAGCTTTGAGCTAAATGCTAATGTCAACATCTTAGATTATCATTAGCGCTAATCCTAATACAGCTGAGGCTGATTTTCAGGTATTTTGTTATAAAGTACTGGATAAATGAACATTTTGACGTAATGAGTGATTAATTTATTTGTGGCACTGAGCATTGAGCTTGCTTTTGTGACTACAGAAACAGCCCTTTACATTTCATATCTCTCATTAAATTAAGCTCCAAGCAAGAACTGAAATGTCCTGACTCATTTTTCTTGTGCAAATAGGGCAACATGAGCCTTAAGGTTAATACAAATATGGGCTTGTGACAGGGATGAATATACCAACTGGCAAAAAGTGGGGAAGTGTATCTATGAGTAATTTGCTCCCTAGGGAAATACTACTGTTGCCTTTGAGCAAGTCACACAACAGTGTAGCACTATGATGTAGCTGGGCAGCTCCAATGGGAAAATATGTATAACTGACCCTAATTTGTCGTGTGGTTTCATGTGATTTCTGTGTCATTGCGGCTTTTGTGCATCCGTAGCTCAATGAGGCTCATTGACTCTGCTGAGCTAGCTAGCTTATAGCTGATGGATTAACACAATCACTGGTTTGTTTTTAAAGCACCATCACTTCATATATTGATCGCAAGACTCTTCAGTACTGTAAATATATAGATTGGGCTTCTCATTGTCTGGATATGAGAGGTCAAAGGTCTAAATCTCTGGACTAAGCATTTATCTTTTGATATTTTTCACTGTCAAATCGCTTTTTTCTGGAAACTGAAATTTGATAAATCATCACAACATCATGTGTTTTTTTAGTTAAATGCCGTGACAACTTTCATTGTCTTTTTATTCTAGGGCTACCATGAGGTCAACATTTAAATTTGTCGAAAACAATATGACTATATGGTGCAAACCAAATGCCTCAGTTGCTTTTTTTATTTAGTCATTATTAGCAAGTGTTAGCATATCAACACAGAATACTAAGTTATGAAACATGTTGGGCATTAAACCTGCTAAAATCAGCACATCTTGTTATTTAGATATTTGTAATCCTTATGTTGTCTTATAGCTCAGAAAACACTGTCTTGCTGCAAGCTTACTGCATTACTTGGTAATGTAACATTTTGATATCTAAATGGTTTTATAGTCTAGGTTAAATTGAGGCCACACTTACTTCAACAAGTATATATTTGTTGTGATTTATTTATCATAAACTACAGTAGGTCCTGTCTAAATGTTTTGCATACAAGCTTGTCAAAACCTTCAGATCTGTATGAGACCCACATACTGAAGAAAAGGACAGCTAGTGTTCAGTGGGTCATTGCTACTCATGAGTTTTTTGGAAATTCCTGTCACTGCTGCAGAGTGTTGGATTGCTACAGCAAGGATACAGAAATAGGAACATTTATGAATCCAAGTAGAGAGAGATTCACCTACCTGGGGCCCGCCACATGCATTCCAGCTAAGATGACACAGAAAAGGAAGCTGTGACACAGAAATAAAGCCAGCAGAGATTGTAGCCTAATGGGTTAGTGTTCCAGTATTGGGTTGTTCTGCACCAGGAGATGATGTGATGTGAGGCTACACAACAGCGGCTTTCAGCCAGCAGTGTAACCGTGCCCTGGTCTGACTTCATACAGCTCATGCATTGACACACTCTCCTTGCATATTCATGCGCCGAGGGAAAAGGATTTTGTTGCTCTGAGAAACTATAAAAGTCAGCCGTTAAATCTTTGATAGCGGCTGCTGTGCTGAACTTTGAGGATGAAGAGCAGCATGGAAGAGTAGACAAGGTAGACATTTATCTGACATAAATGTGTGCTTCTTTCCTTAAGATGCCCAACACCACTACAAATACATATACAATAGACACAGGCATGAACTAAGACTTATGCCTTGGGTAGGTTATTAGATCAGATGGGTTTATCTTCTATGTAAATAGGCACTGATGTGATGAAGCAAATACAGCAAAAAAGATCAAAAGGTGTATGCTGCTATAAATTAAAATGCAAATGTTTAACTTTTTCAAGTTACCTGATTGGTTCTGAAGCAGGTTTCACTTAACTTGAAGTGCTGAACACTCATGATAGTGGGCAACCAGATACTGTTGGATGAAAGTTGGTTGATTCATATAGCCTTCATCTAACCATGCCCTCAAATTAAAAATATATTTCTCATAAAATGCATTCATATTTTAAACATTTAGTTGAAGTATTTATGCACTTTCAAAAAGCTGCTTGCTATTTACTCTGACAGGAAGTATGCCTTTGAGTCGACACACTTTGGCTGATATGGAGAGTGGAACAATGAGTGTCAAATTACAGGATGTACAAAAGGAACAAAGCTCTTTTTAAAAGAAACTGTTATTTTTCAGTTTGTGTGTTATTATTTGTTTACTGGGATTGCCTTTTTATGGAATAGCTTGGATTCTTTAGCCAACAATATGAGGCTTTATTTATTTATTTATCAAAACCTTAAAGGTGGGGTAGGTAATTTTGGAGAAACCGGCTCGAGATCGCTAGAATTTGAAAATACACAGCCGGAAAAAATCTGCCACTTCCTTACAGAGCCCCTCCTCCAACACACACGAACGCGCACATGACCAATGAGGGCACGAGATATGTTTGTGCACAGATGGAAGGCTGACAGGCAGGTAGGCCATCCAGTTATTTTAGCCGGACCGGCTAAAATGATTGGTCGTGCTTTTTACAGTATTACGGCTTCCACAGATGACATTTTTTTATGGATTTTTTGTCAAAGCACTTAAGATATTCATTGCTATCGGGATGTTAAGAGCATTCCATGGAATATAACAAAAAGTGTATCTCGAGCTGGTTTCTCAAACTTACCTACCCCACCTTTAAATCCGGATCATAACCTTATTATTAAATGTCAGACTGTACTGGATGTTGAAGCTTTTTTATATATTTGCACATTTTGACTTTATAATACTTTTTTCAGGCTTTTCTCAACAGTGTTTATTAGGCCAACATTTCTCTCCTGAAAATGTTTTGACAGTGAAGACGATCAGGAACTTCATTGCAAATATAATATTTTAAGTTGAAAAAAAAGGGGCAATGGTGTAACATAGCACAAAATGTCTCTCTGCTTTATAGGGAGCTTTTGCAAGTGTATTTAAACTCTTCAATGGTCCAATGCTTTGCACTAGTCATCTTGTGTTGACTGTACGCGGGTATTTTGAGGGTCTTCGCTCACTTGGTCCATTTCCTACTTTAGTCTCAGTGTCACCACACTGGGATGTTTCAGATCAAATTAGTGTGCCCTCTAATCACCGGGCCACAACAGCTGCAGCGGGTCTGTGCAGGGCCGTGCCGTGCCCAGCTGCTCCACAGGGGTTAAAGTTGAACCCCACATCTTTCATTTGGGATATATCTGGGTTGGTTAATCACAGAGCTGAAGATGATGAGGTTGACTGAGGGTCATTCATTACCCTGCTCTCTGCACGCCCGTACACACACACACACACACACACACACACACACACACACACACACACACACACACACACACACACACACACACACACACACACACACACACACACACACACACACACACACACACACACACACACACACACACACACACACACACGTTTGTGGAAATGCACATTGCACATTATTCATTTAGTCTCATTCATTTCATTATTGTGCATCTAATTTAGATATGGGTTAAGTCTTATGCACACATACAGTGGCACACACACTCACACACTCGGCCCTCCTCATCATCAGGCTTCCCCAGTACTGCTGTTCCTCCTCAGGGGCAGTGCTGGATGTCTCATCTCATCCTGTCACCCTCCTCTTTCTCCTCTCCCTTCCTCGGACTAAAATAAAGGGCAGAGAAGCGTCCTTCCCTTTCCTCCCAGTCCTTTTTTCCACTTTGCTTTTGCTTATACTGCTCACTAAACACTACAGTAGACTGGGAGATCACCAAAGGTAAAAAACAAACAACAAAAAAACCCAATTGTGGGGGGGGAAATGGTCTAAGGTTCATAACATTATTGAAAACTATTTCTCACCTTCTGAACTGATGCAACACAAGGGTTATGTTAGCAACATGTCTATCATACCCAGACTGTCTTCACACTGTGAATGTCTCCTCTGAGAGCAATGAGGACATACAGTGCAATTAAGTCACTCTTTAACCATCAAATACTCACAGTACTCAGAAGGATTGACATGCGTGTCTGCACTTTAATAAACGATATAATAATAAAATAATCCCCTCTGTCTCCTTGTTTCAACTCTGTCTCTACAATGCAAAAGAAAATGCAAGAAGGAACAAAAATGTAAATATGAACTATTATCAGCATATTTATGGGGTCATGGCTTATTCATAGCAGCTCCCCGGACGGACAACATGAAGAACTTTCCATTTTAATTCCATTAATGCGTATTCATTCAGTTGCAGACAAAGATGTCTGCTTAGCACCAAGCGAAGTGCGATGTGAGAGCACTTCTTGGGAATATAATTGCATTTTTTTTAGCAAGCTTGGCAGTTTGTACTAAGTCATTTTAATTTGGTACATGATCATTTGCATGAAAATACTTGTAATAGACCCAGAACTTGACACTGCGTAGCTCGCACTTGCAGCAGACTCTATAAGCCCATTTTTATTTTCTGTTCAGTGCAGAGTGTGGAGGAAAAGATGTGCTGAGAGTTAGCAGCAGGATCTGCCCGTGACATTTCAGCTGTGACTATCAGTGTTCATCAAACTGCAGCCGAGAGCTTTTGTGTTTTGACTTGAGGCGACTGTCACTGAGCTGAAGAACTCAGAAAAAAGTTAAAGGTCCCATGTCATGCTTTTCTGGTTATTACCCGTCCCCTTGTGTGTTATGTAGCTTTTTCTGCATGTAAACGTTCTACAAATTCACAAACCCTCAAAGTACACCCTGTAGCGAGTAAAACTCTAACACAGAAAAGACGTGTCTATGCTGCCCCAGAACGCCTCGTTGGAGATTTTTATTTTCCCATTTTTTTCTTCCAGGGCAGAATGGACCAATCCGCACACACACACACACTCACTCAGCCAGCACCGCGGAGCTCCGCACACACACTCATTCAACCTGAGCTCAGACCGCGGAGCTCAGACCCCACGCAGCAACCAGGAAACGAGACCCGGGCCCTTTCTCATTTCAAAGATTTCCCCTCCTCTCTCCTCGGCTCCCCTCCTCGGCTCCTCCGCTCGCATCTCCTGTGGGCGGGACTAAGTCTCGAGGATAGGAGTCGAGGAGGGGAGTCGAGGAGGGGAATTAGAGAAATGAGAAAGGGCCCAGTAATCCAGCTCACACTGTCCGCTCCTCGAGCCCCACAAGTCGGAGCAGCGAGCCCTGCAACACGGCACCCAGACCCCACGCAGCATTCTCATCTGTTTGTCATTACTGGTGTCATTTTCTGGTTGCTAACAAACGCCATAGAGAGGCGAAGTCCCTCCCTTTCCGGGGGAGCTCCATGGGACCTTATTTCGGAAAAAGTATGTATTGAAGTCAATGGGGAGAGAAAGATTATCTTTCGATCCCGTTTGAATTGAGCCACGAATTACACATATGATGTTTGTCAATTTAAAAGATAATTTTGCAAGTCAAAAAAATAAAAATGTGTCGTAAAACTGTGAAGTAACACTTTTTTTTGTGTGAAAACGCTCAATGACCTACATCTCCCGTCTCGCACCACACACCAAGACGGCCGTCACGTTGGCACACAGGAGCTCCAACAAGGCGTGTAGGACAGAGAGTGAATACACATACTATACCAACACACTCTCACTCCCAACGCGTCCAGGAGCTATACAGAGATGCTGTATGAGAAAACCAATGTGATTTTGGAACATTGAACAATGTAAATCTAGACCTCAACAATGGAATTATGATCAGTATAGAAATGGCCAAGACATGGGACCTTTAAGTAAAGGCAGAACAGAAAGTAGAAGTAACTGAAGGGGGAAATTGAAGGGTGTGGAGATAAAGGAAAAGAGGATGAATTAAATTAGCGGTGCAGCAGCAAGGGAAAGATTAGGGATGAAAGTAAATTACATATGTGAGTGAGTGTGATGTGTGTGTGCTTGGGGGGAGCATAGGTGGGTCAGCTGCAGGGCTTAAGAGCAGGGAAAGGTTACTTTTAAAACTATCCAAAAAAGAAAGAAGAATATTTTGTATAAGGGTGCTTAAAAATTGGGCCACACGTTCATTATTTAGCCACGGAAAGAGATGCAACTTTTAAAATCTGATTCAGTCTTCCATCTCTATAAATAATTTAACCCACATTTTCCCCTGGAGTAGAGGGCCGAAAGAAAAAACAAGGTTCAAAACGCTAAGATAAATGCTGAGTCACAAGGATGGTAAGAACAGAGTTGTAGGAGAATAATAAAAAAAAAATGTAAACTTAAAAAAAAAAATTAAAAACACAAAACGTTATGTATGTTTGTTTGTTTGTTTGTAGCCTTTATTTATCCAGGTTAAAAAATCCCATTGAGATCAACGATCTCTTTTACAAGGGAGACCTGCGGTACATTGAGTTACACATATAAAAACAAACAGAAACAAAAAGGACATCACAACATAATTACAGGGGTATACATTAGCACCTATTTACATTTACAGGTATCCAATAATATTTCATCCAGTCGTGCTTTAAAATGATGCAAGGGAATCAAAATGCTGAGTTTCAATATTTTTTGCATAGTGTTCCAAGCTAGAGGAGCAGCGCACATAAAAGCTTTAGCACCTAAAACAGTCCTAGCACTTGGCACATGTAATAAAAACACATCCTGTGATCTCAGGCAATAGCTACTTGCCACTCTCCGTGAGATCAAGGAGCAGATATAAGAAGGTAGTTTACCCAGCATGGCTTTATAGATGAATATGTACCAATGACTGAGCCTCCGACCAGTAAGTGAAGGCAGACCTGCCTTGGCATACAGGGTACAGTGATGAGTAAGTGCTTTACAGTTAGTAACAAATCTCAGAGCACTGTGATAGGCGGCATCTAACCTTTCCAGGCAATGGGCAGGTGCATTCATGTAGATCAAATCACCATAGTCTAGCACAGGTAAAAAGGTCACAGTGACTAGCCTTTTCCTGGCTTCAAAAGAGAAACAGGACTTGTTTCTGAAAAAGAAACCTAATCTAACCCTCAGCTTTTTAAGCAGATTAGTGACGTGAAGTTTAAAAGTAAGACAATCATCAAGCCAGATACCAAGGTATTTGTAACAGCTAACCACTTGGAGTACTTGTCCTTGCATAGTCAAAATATCCAAAGCAGTCTCTGGAGTCTTTTTAGCTTTAGAAAATAGCATTACCTTGGTTTTCTCAACATTTAAAAGAAGCTTTAGTTCAGAGAGCTGAGTCTGAATAATGTTAAAAACAGCCTGTAATTTAACAACAGCCTCCGTATGTATGTCTTTGAGTCAGCCAAGCAGAACAGATGCTCCAGCATGCATGAGGAGGAAGACGATGGGATTTTGTGGGCCAAACAATCCCAGGGTTGTGATACCAGACAGAATGAAGGCCATGATATGTGAGTCCTTTCCTTGAAGCCAAATGAAGTGCGAGAGAGGGGACATTGTGAGGAAAAAGCAAAGCAGCACAAAGAATTATGTTTTTCTAATATTTTATGTTCAGATTCAACTAATCTGCATTAGTTACTTCAATGTATTCTACTCTACACAACAATAAGATAAATAGTATACTTCTTACTACATAAGAGTTATAATAACCAGTTGAACATGTGATCAGTTTATACAATATGATCCATCATTACAGATTTAACTACCAAAAGTATATAAAGTACCTACAATAAACCCCATTAATCCAATAGTTTGACAGTAATTAAAGTAATCATTCTGCATTATGAGTTGGCTACCTTAAGTACTTTTGGTAATTGAAGAACATTTTGTTGCTTGCTTACTTCTCTACTTCTTATGTGATTTGCTCTTCAGTAACACACCTGTAAACACCTGCTGCTGATTGAGCTAGCATGCTAACGTCTTAATAGCATAGCTTCAGGGTTACGTTGTGTATGAATAACAGTGTCCTGCTGCTGCTGTTTTGCTACTTTGTGCATCAAGTATTGCCATTTTAAAATCTGGATAAGAGTTTCCCTGCCCTGCCTGCTCTGGACCACTTTCCTCCTCTCCTTCACATCTCAAAGGTAGGAGCTAGCTGCTAATGCTAACGTGCATTTTGTGAGTTGTTGCTGTGTAGACTGGCTGTTTGATTGATGATCTCCCAGCTGCTGTATGAGGCAGCTAAAGTTGATGTGTGTTTCCCATGGCTGCTAAATTGTCATCCTCTGCTGTTTATTTCAGTATTTCTTGTTTATGGCACAGTGAGTTATGATGCTTTCATGCTTTTCATCTTACACAGTGGTGTAATATATGGATACTCAAGTTGAGTTTTGTGAGAGTTATGGGCTGGTGTTGAGTTCTTTGAGAGGTTTTTCCATTACATTGGAAATCAAAGATTTAGCCTACAGTAGAGGGTACTTTTGTTTATTTGCAATAGGGAAATAAACATTGCTGTTGTCTCACACACTGTTTATTTGCATTAAATTATATTTCTAAGTTATTGGATTGATGAGACGCAAGCATGGTTTTTCACCAATCTACTGTAGGTAGATATGCATAGGGCAGTTGCATAGGCAGCATGTGTAAATAACAAACAACGAATATGTGTAATAGTTTAATTCAAACTAAAATGAACTGGTCCACTTTTTACTGAGTGTGGACCAAAGTATCAGTGTCTTGTAGTGCAAAACAAAAGAATATATTTGTGTCAGCAATTTCTGGCCAAATTAGTTTAACAATAACATAAGCTGCTGAAACAGTAACGGCCCGTCCACACAGCAGCGTTAAAAAATCTTGGAACGCTTCTGCCCATTCACTTTGAATGGGGTGACGTCACTTTGCCTCACTTTTCGCCGAACTGCATTGTGGGCAGGCGAGCGGAGATTTTCAGGATTTTCAGGATTCAAAGTTGAGCAATGTTCAACTTTTGAAGCTGAGGTGGAAACGTCAGCCAATCAAATCCCGTGTATGCAAATCTGACAGTTCAAGCGCTAGCCAATCAAACCGCGTGTATGCTGGGAGAGACATACCGCAGGTAATTTCCTCATATTCCAAAAAAATGGAGGAGAAATTAGCGGTAGGGAATCACCCGGTGCTTTATGACCAGTCCCTATTTACCTACCGGGATATAAACCGGAGGAGCCAGGCATGGAGGGAGGTGGCAGAGACAGTGGTAGGTTTTCGCCTGTTTGGGGAGTTTATATCCAGTTTACTTCGGGCTTTTTTGCTACGTATGTCGGGGGCGGGAGATTCATGTGATTGGTTGTTGGTGCCTTGCTCGCAAAAAATCCCCAAGCTTCAGATACGCCCACCTCCAAGATTTTTTTAACGCTGCTGTGTGGACGGTAAGACTGAATATCATGTTCTATTTGCAATTAAAGATTGATAATTGTGTGTATTGGGTTATTGAGAAGAGACTAGAGAGTGCTGGAATTTTTTTGGGCGGAGAGGGCCTTTTATCAGTTATTAAAGTATTAAAGTTGAAATGCAATGATTAAAAGCTCACCCATTCCGGGCTTTGAACCAGCTGCGCGGAGGACATCGCCGCATTCGGGCCGGCGGCTCTATCCACTGGTAGGGCTATCTATTACTTATGCTATTCAACTGTTTTTATATTAATGATAATTGTCTTTTTGTTCACAACTTCTCCACATTTCGAAGTGTTTCCCGGGCCAGAACGACCTATCTTTCTTCCTGGCTTGCTCTATAATGACCCAATTAAAATGCAATACCAACAACAACTCAACAGCAACAACGTAAACTAAGACAACAACCCACACATTGCTCATTGTTTAGAGCAGTTATAAAGTGTTGAAGAGCTCAAATTCGAAACTGTTTCAACCTGTCACCAGTCAGAATCGAGACGAGGCAGTGCATTGAATCACCTGATTGGACGGTGAACCAGTGAGTTGATTCATTCAAGAAATGAAGCAGTTACTGGTTCGGACGTCACATGTCACGTGATTTGAAGCAGTTGCTGCTTCTGACGTCATATGTCACGTGATTTGAAGCAAGCTTCGAATCACTGCTTTTATGGAATAGGAAGTCCAGGGTTGAAGCTCCGTTCGAAGCTTCAGTGTCAAACTGCCCTCACTACAAATCTGCCTTTTTATAAATACATTTTATTTTTTATTTTTTTTTCTCAAAAAATTAAATACTCATTGAAAGCATTATGGCTGCATCACTGCCTGTTCAGGTATAGCTCAGGGTTTATCTTCATCCAAAAAAAGTGTATTTCTTCTTGTGATAATTGGATCTGTTTTTGTTGGGCCACACAGCTAAGCTAGAAGGTCTAGATTCAGTATATATGTGTCTATTATCACATTTCTTAGTTTCCTGTGAGAAGTAAACTTCAACCCTGCAACATAATACTTCCAAGGAACAGATTGTTAGTGTTGATACCCCCAAAGAGACCTTGCAGCTTTGCTCCAGCCTGGAAATACATTAACTTTAAGGCTCAGGCATCTCTCTCTCACAGTGTACTTTAGTCTACCTCTCTTTTAAAGAAATGTCTTCTGGCTTTGAGACGAACGTGAAGGAAATTGTGTGGAGGCGGCAGGGACAGACTGGTTAGCTGGGTGTGTTGAGACTTCTCGAGACGTTTCAAATGTCAGACACATCTGTTTATGAGCGTATGGTTAAAAAGAGCAGACATAGAACAACCTTGAGTTGCAAAGAAATATATTAAAATAATACATGCCCCAATAACAGACCGTTGATGACTTATGTTGAGTAACAGGATGCAGCGTTAAATAACCGTCTGTGGGTGTGAGTCAGGACTGGAGATTTGTGTTAAATCTGGATTAATGATGATGAAGAGCTCCCATTGGCTCGCAGTTTTTGATTTAATGAAAGTAGGGAAGAGGGAGACCCCCTGGGGCGATGTGTGTGTGTGTGTGTGTGTGGTATCTGTGTGTGCGTGTGCAGGAATGACAGAAAAATAAAGAGAAAGGAAGGAATTACTTGAGCAAAGGGGTGGAGGAAGGAGGGGGTGTGTGTATATGTGTGTGTGTGTCCATTTGTGTTTAAAACAGTGTGAGAGCAAATAGCCACTTCACGAGAGCGACACCCTGCAGAGATAAGTCCGGCTGAGTACAAGACTCAATTATTTACTGTTTGAAGGGTTTAAGAGAATGGGAGGGGATTGGAGGGGCTTCATGAGAATTTATGCTTTTGTTGCTGAGGGGGCGGTGAAGTTTAAACGGCGGCCGCTGAGCCGTTAGCAGGGGTCACCTCTGATCTGAGAGCGTGTCGGTCATGTTGGTGTTGGAGAGTCTTCCCCTCCACCTGGCAGCAGGAAACCAGCTCCTGCTTAATGATGATGAACGGTCTGACGCTGTGGAGGGGAAATGAAAAGCTCCACGCTGCGGCTCTGCAGGAACTCGCATCTGAAGGTGCAGCGATGAAATCATCCCCTAAATTATAGCAGAGAAACGGTGAAAGGGAACAACACTTAATGAGATGTTGTGATGTTGTCAGTGTGGGAGGCAGCAGGCTTCATGCTGCCTGTGTTGACATCATTTGAATAAACAGAAACAAATTAGACCCCGTCTTTTTCCACATTGTCACTGCAGCTAATGTGATATATGATGTGTTTATCATAGAGCTACACTTAATCATATTCATTTGTCAGATAATGATTTCCAAGATGTATTGTTTGGTTTGCAAAATGGAATTGTAACAAGTGGACGATGACCATCTCATTTCCATGTTGACTTATACTTGTAGTATTATTTTACTTTCACCCACCACCTAAAATAGGCTTTAATTTGCAACTAGTTATTTTAGAATTACTTCCATGAATTACATTACAGCTAAAACTAACAATTATTATGATTAGTCTGTTTCGTTACAAAAAAATATTAGTGAGTGTTCAAATGTACAAGGTACAAGGTGTCTTTACAATGCTTGCAAAGATACTCAACTATACTTATTCTAAGTGGACATTCACTCTATGATAAGTTGATTTTATGACAGTTCTGAAATAACTAATTCAGCATGTAAAAGCATAAAGAGGAGAAATGATGGGCATTTTCAGGTTACTGTTTGTATTTTGTGCTTCCACTGTTTACATGATTTATTGTAGTGTGTTTAGAGAAACTCCCTCTGGAGGGAACTTTGAGATTTGAGCCTTTGCAGACCATTTACATACACCTATAACCCTAAGGGAAAAACCACCGAAACCTAATAGGGCCTCTTTAAAAAATAACTAATCGACTCAGAGGGGAACTCGACAAATATTAAATTATGAAGAATTCCCTCACATTTGACAAGCTGGATCCAGTGACTGTCATTTTGTCAAAATAAGTTTAATACAAAGCAAATGATTAATACATCGTCAAAATTGTTGCAGATTAGTGTGTTGTTTATCCTCTAAAGTTTAGAGTCTAAACAATCAATTTACTGTTGAAGCTATAGATAAACTCCAACAGCAAACCGTCACTCCGTCAGGTTGAACCCCCCCATGAAGATTACACAGGCAGGACACAGCAGGAGAGAGAGAGCCCTGAAACAACAGCAGCAACTCCACTGCCAGTCTGTGGAGTTAGAGCAACGTCAGACTGCATTTGTACAAATACACGTTGGATTCTTCAGATTCACAAAAGAGTGGCAGGCAGAGAGATCAAAGCATGGAGACATTCCTGAGTATTAGGTTCACCTGTCGGAGCACCTCAAGACATCAATCTGGTCTTCAGAGGAGGTCGCTCTGCGGAGAGCTTCATGTTGCACCCAAAAAAGAAATGGTGCTGTTGTTCGTCAGGTTGAAATAATAGGTATGTTCTATGTTCAGAAACGTATACCCCTCATGAAGAACGTTAGAGAATACTTTTGGTGCATTTCATCAAAGGAAGTGAGGGTCAACGCGTTCATTTAACACGACTTACTGTAGATCTCCCGCACCACTAACTTGCATCATTACCAGATATTGATTTGCTGGTCATTGAATTAAACACATCTATTCACATCGACGGATTGTTACACCCTTTGCAAATGACTAAAACATGAATTAAATCATCAAAAAAAAGTTGGTGATTTATCTTCCAGCAATGAACTAATTGACTATCCGATGCAGGATGTTATTTATAACAACGTAACATGGGTCAATGCATGAAGCATCATTTTTATGATATAGCTGACATTCTTCCAAGCTCTAATGTTGATATGTTTCACTCTAAAATAGAAGATGACTGGGGCTTTGTACAATAAAGTTCATCAGCACATTGTAAGTGTGCACACTACTGTATGCAGATCACATCTATGTGCCATTTTCTACAATTCCCTACTGCATACTCCGTGAGACGACATGTACAAATCCACATCTTCACAAACAAGCTGCTTTATGTGCATGTTATGATGCATCTTAAATTGCATATCCTTTGTAATGAACCTACACATTACCATGTACTTGTACCATCTACCCCCTATCTTACACATTTATTTGACACATAAAAAAGGGACTAAGAGCTTATATGTTAGTGCGATGAACCTTTTTAAAAGAGTTGTTAATGCATTTCTAGTGTAAAGCTGCCCCCGTTGCCCCTTATTACAAGCCTGGGTTAATGTTTAATGCACCATCGTTTCATATGTGAAGTTCCCCTTTGCATGCATTAGCAGAACAAGAGAGAGGGTGAGACTTATCTTGTACTCTAATCATTGCGCCACAAAGAGGCCAGATGTTAAATCCTAAATTCCCCCTAGATTGAACTGTTGCATTTATCTCTTTGCCAAATCTGTCTGTGCTTTGTGGCTTCAAGATGTAGTCTTTCATTTCCAAAAGTGAGGGTGTTTATGTGCTACTACAAATGACCTATGTTTTTTTTTTTTTAGCTTTAGCATGTGTGTGTGTGAAGAGAGCTCGTGTTTCCTGTGGGAACTCCTTGCAGAAAGCCGCACTGAGTGACGATTCTGGACTTTTAGTTGCTGACGATTATAAAAAGTGAAACGTGAGCGCATTCCTGAGGTTCAAGGTGGAGCTGTGTGGCGGCACAGCTGAGGGCTTATTGAAAGATGAGCGCTGAGCAGGAAATTAGCGTACAGTGAGACCCAGGGGTCACAGAAACATACATGCACACACATAAATGCAAAAACCACATTGCCTATTCACCTCCCCCCACTGATGATGACCCCTTTTTTATATATGATCATCACATGCATCCCATCATTAGGCAATAAGCCACAGTTGACTGCTGATTTGTAACAAGACCCTGCCTCTGTGTTCAGTCCTCGCTTTAATCTGAGCTCTGCAGACTCTCTGATTTCTAAATGTATATTACTGCACTGCACTCAGGCAATGCGTGCCCCAGATTTGGGAAAGAAGTGTATTGCCGTGAGACTGTGAGAGAGCGACAGCTGACTAACCAGAGAGGAGAGGAGGGGAGGGAGGGAGGAGGAGGAGGGGGGGGGGGGAGAGAGGAGGGGGGGGGGAGAGACGGGGGGGGGGGGGGGGGGTAGTCAGACAGTCAGCGTCCACTGCTCAGGGAACCCGGGGGAAACTGAGCCAGAAGAGAAGGGACTACAGTTGCAGCTGTTGTTGTGTGCATGCAGGCACGCACGCACACATGCACACACAAACACACACGCACACACACATAGCTTATTCTTAGCCCACATCTAAATAAAATCGGACTCTTTTTATAATCTTGAATGCTCACTGACCTGTCATGTTATGTAAAGTTGTAATGTGTTTCTGTGAGCTGGTGTTAAAGCTGATTGGGCAAATAAATGGTTTGTTAGACTTCACCTTACATAGGTTTCAGAGTATGAAACATAACAAACATGTTATCGCCTTTGATCAGGCTGATTGTTGCTTAGAGGACCGATGATTTATGTGGTCTGTGAATTATCAGAAGAAAGTGTAAAACATCCTCTTATTGCGTCCCGTGATTGGATTATTTAGATTTTTCTGTCAATTGACTTATTGATCAATCAACCGATGATGAATGTGAGAGTTACAAACTGTGATGTGGCCTTAAATCAAGTTTCTACATATTGCAGTAGGGAAGGCTTAGTGTTAAAAGCCTCTTGGTTTTCAACCTCTTTATTTTGAGGTCAAAGTTATTTTATTTATGTATCTTTGACAGAGAATATTTTAAATAATTCACAAAAAGAAAAACCTACTTATGTCTAATTTACAATGGTACAATACAATGATGTAATGTAGTATGCAACAACAGTTTTTATTCATCAATCTGCAGATTATTTTGATGATTAACTGAATTATTTATATATATATATATAATATATATATATATATATATATATATATTTTTCTAAAACATGACAGAAAAAGGCCTCGTTTTACAGACGACTCCAAATGAATTGTCCTGTGCAACAGTCACAAAACAGAGATATTTAGTTTACAATGAAATACAAAAGATAACACAAAAGATACAAAAAGTAACAACCTGTAATTAATACATATGTAGTTTTTCAAAACATGAAGTTCTGATAAAAGTAGTTTTCGGTTAATCTATTAATCAGTGATACGATAAATGGTTTGAGCTCTCAAAGAGCCACTCAATCTCATGCTGGAGAGTTATTTCTCCACTGTAGAGCAGACATGTTTTACTACAGCTCTCCCACCTCAGCAGTAGGTATTACTTTTTCTTGGATGGAGTCCTCAGGGACAGAAAGATGATTGATGTGGTTTGATGTGGATCTCATAAAAAGCATCTCAGGAATTGGGACTGCAGATCTGTAGAGTTCATGATGCTTTTGTTTATTTATTGAAGAACCGGATGGAGAGGTTGTACAGATTTAGAATCAATTTAGTGCACCACTTGATGCAGAGAGTGACTTGCTGGCTCTGCCCTTTTAGTCATGCAGCAGCACTTTACTGTAGTGAGGGTGCAGCGCACAGCAGAAACAAATCAGACTGAGAGCTGCGGCTGAAGGCAAAAGCTAGGAGCTTAAGTCTGACATTTTACTTCATTTCCTGTTCTGTTTTTTACTTTTTAGTCCGTTTAATTAACTTTTTTGTATACAAGGTTCTGAATGTATGAAAAGTACATGTGGTACTTTTTAACACGTGGTGATAATGTGTTTGAATTTAAAATGTTTAAACATCTTGGCAAATGTTCAGTAAAAGATCGCTTGACACACCTAAAAGCAGTAGAAAAGTGTAAAAAAAGTCCATCGTCAAGACCGTTATTAAAATATATGTGATAATGTAAGGACATCTTTTCCATTTCAAGCTTTTGCCTGAAGAATCAAGAGAGAAAACCCATTGAAAACACAAACTCAAAGGTAAGACACGGAAAACAAATCTTTCTGAAATCAGATTTAATTAACAAAGAGTCAGTGACAGTTTTACAGTACACATGACACAAAATCACTACTGAAGGTTCGCAGAACCCTGATGAAAAATATCCACAACAGTGCTGAAAATGACACTTAGACAACTGTAAATAGTAAGTAATAAATGTAACTTTTACATACACAATCTGTGTAATATGAAACCTCACACTTCTCAGCAGAAACCCTCTGTGTGAGTTGGACCCTCTGAATGTACAGTTGTGTGTGTATTGACCTGAATACTGAGACAACACCATATGGATCGAATGGCCAACACTCAAAAGACCTCAGGCCTAATCCCTGCTGGCTAACTTGATTGGTCTGGGATCCTTTTTAAACTGAGTGAAATTAACAACCTTTTTACATAATAATGATAAATTAGAGCATCAGATTGTCCTTGCATAACAGTGGTCCTCTATAAAACAATGTATTTAGAGTCAGAGCGGGCAGTGCCATCCATTATCCTGAGGGGAATCCTGAAGGTTCTGTGAAATTGTAAAGGAAGCTGTAGTTTGTTTTAAACGGTTATGAGGCTGCTTGAAATGAAAAACACTGAATCAGTTTATTATACAAAAGAATAGATACTGCAATATTTACTCATGAGTTTGTGGTTGAAATACACATGGTTGTTTAATGTAACCTTCCTGTGACATATTTATGCAGAATAATGATAACCATGCGATGGGAATATTACATGAAATGTTCGTTATTGCTGCTGTTTGGTTAATGACAAATATGTACAATGCTCTGTACATTGATCCTGTGTGATGGAGATACGGGTCTTTACCTCGACTTTTAACTGTCTCATCCCTGTTACAGTCCTATGACTTGTGTATATATATACAGTATATAACTCTGTTGGCAAAATTCAGTTCATCCTCAGAGCTTTGGGATTAAACAGGCCCGTTTGCATCTTCTTTGAGGCCGTGGCGAACGAGCTTTACATAACGACGGGTACCAGATGGCAGTCAGTCAGTCGGTTCTCCATGTTGGCTCTGCCATCTTTACCCCCTCCTCTCTCTGGGTTGACTGAACATGTGCCATGTCTACACAGCGGAGAAGAATAACGAGCATTTCTAAATAGGGCTGGGCAATATATTGATATTTGGATCATTTCCGTAATATCATACTAGATATCGTCTTACATTTTGGATATGGTATTTCCTTATCCTGATTTTGAAGGCTGTGTTACAAATACCCATTTGGTCATTATAGTCACATTACTGATGATTATTTATAAAAATGGTCATTGTATTGATACTGTGTGAAAACATCAATGGTCAACACAACATTATAGTCACGATATTGATGTATTTGATCAATTATATTCTGTTCTAAGATTTTCCATATATCGCCCAGCCATATTTCTAACATGACCACAACCTAGCTGATAACGAGGGAGGAATCTCAACGTTTAATGTGCAGTATTGGAACGAGTCATGCACTGTATTGCTGTTACGTCTTTTTAGGCAAGAGGAGACTTCTCTATTTGAAATACATTTATATGCGGCAGTGTCTTGTAGTAAACTCCGGTAACATTCATTCCCTGAGCAAGGTGAATGAGGATGGGTTCAGTTAAACCTGAGTTTCCAAGTCACTCGAGGCCTGCTGGAAACAAACGTGATCTTATGACTGTGTTCAGTGGCAGTGCGTTCAGTAACAGCTGTTTGGAGCATCACTTATAAAAACTGTAACCATGCAATCTAACAGTTGGTGTTTCTATTCATAGATCCAAAGAAGTGTGATATGAGATTCCTGTAGCATAGCAGTAAAAAGTATCTGGATTATTAAATGAAGATCTGTAATGTTGGTGACATTCTGAGAAAGATGTCCATTTCAATGTACCGTCTTTTAAATTATAAGAAAAACCCAGTCATACATGCACTCACAAATAGCCATAAATTGGAATAATACAAAACTTGCAGCATAAGTGAAAAAGCTGTCTCACACTAGAGCACACACGCACACACACTTGGAAACACACACAGCAAACAAGGTTTAGTTTTTTTGGATTGTCAGACAAAATGTTGCCCTGATAATCTCGTTCTGGGTGAAGAGTTCATCTGTTCATTTTTGGAAGATAACTGTGGCCAAGCCTCTCGTTCAGTCATTCATTCATTCGCACTACAGCACCGCCAAAATCCCCCCGAGCACCTGTTGCTCCCTCAGTTTGGCATCACTGACAGTCTGTAGGCCCGAGACTCACTGTCAGACCCACACAGCTGTGTTGTAGTCAAACAAGGGCTGCATTTTCTCCAGACCAGTCTCTGGCTGTCTCCTGTCTAAATAAATCCCGGCAAATGGCTGCTGGTGGACTTGGGAAAAATGGTGTTGGTGGTCTCTCTCTGCTTCAGCTAAATGGCACGGCCGGCCTTTGCCCTGCTGTCCATTTGCCCAGAAGGGCAGATAGAAGCTGCCTTTTGAACTTTTAGGAGCCACTTTCTTTGGCCTTTTGAAGAGGTCGCCCTCTGACAGCTCAGGAGCCATCCAGCCCGGCCTCTCCTTGAGCAGCTTGTCCCTGTCGGGCCGGACGCTGCGCAGGAACTTCTTGAAGATGTTTGTGGTAAAAGAGAACTTCCTGCAGATCTCCTGCGAGCGGCTGAGGCGTAGAGGGTGAGCTGGAGTGTCCGGCCTGTCAACTGCTCCGTCTGCCTCCCTCATCTTCCTCCTTTCCTCTTCTTCACCCTCTTCCCTCTCCACCTCCGGCAGGTCAAGCCAGTTGCCCACGAGGTCTGCAAAGACGTTGTCGCCGAGCACTAAAGGCTGGCGGTTACGGCTTCGACTCATGAGTGATGAAGTCCAGTCACTGGCGTCTTCTGTGCTGTCCTGGGAGTATTCACTGTCCAATGAAGGGCCTTCTCTGGACAGGCTGTACAGGATCCCAGGCAGGTCAACTGCCTGGGCCCGAGGGGGGGCCTGTGGCAGAGCATAGGGCTCCGGTGGAGGGTTTCCCACCATTGGTCCATAGAAATCCACCTGCGGGGCTGAATATCCTGACCACCTCTTGGGTATGGACTCAAGGTCGTTCTCACTTCGAACGTTTCGGGCCCTTAGTTCACTTCCCTCAGTCTCACTCTCGAGGCTGGATGCAGAGGAAGACGAGGTTCCCAGGCTGCTTCTGATTCGAGACAGACTTCTGTCATCTCGGCTGAAGGTGTTTCTGCTCCCCATCGAGGGACTTGGCATCAGACTCATGCTGGACTCCTCGGGCGTGGTTTGGCTAAAGCAGCGCCCACAATCCTTGCCCGAGGTTGAAGTTGCTGTAGCTGACGCTTCAGGGGAAGCTGAATGCTGGAGTCCTCGGTTTATTGGCCGACCTGAAATGTCGAGGTTTTCTAGCGCTGTCTGAACCTGAAGGAGCTTGAGTTCCTGAAGGGCTCCCATCATTGAATTCATCTGTTCGTGGAGGCCATCTCCGGCTTCTTTCATGCACAGCTACAGGGAGACAGAGAGAAGGAGATTAATGAAGAGATGAGCGACAAAATCTAAAAGGTCAAGTTTAGTTTAACAGATAAAAGCCTTGTGTAGGTCATCAATTCAAATCATTCGACTCCTCAGCCTCCTGCAGGATCCATGTAACCCATCAAAGATTTCATAATTCCCCCCCCCCCCCTTTTTTTAATTGATAAATAATCTCAGCACAGCACAATTACACACCCTCAACTGCCAATTACACACCCTCAACTGTGTCGAAGGCATACACATTAATGAATAGAAATCACAGTAAGAGTCCTGCTCTTTATCTGTGTCGGTTAGACTCTTGTATGTTTCAGGCTGCACCTTGTTTAATTATGGGTCATGTGACCTAGTTTTGGATGACAGGCCAGGCTCCCATATGGCCTGTGTATGAGACCGGATCCAAACCATGACAGCTGTGAAATAGACTAGCTTTCCATTCTTTTCTCAGCTTTGAACTCTTTTACCCTGTTTCAGTACTTGAATCCATATTTGCTCCTTCCCAAGAGCTCTTTGTCTTCACTCTTACTTATCTCCGTGCAGCATAATTATACACTCTGCTTTTATCCCTTTTGCTTTTCTCTGTGCTATCATCTGTTTAAGAGCCAGTGTCATGTGATCTGCACTAACCGTCTTCTCCTGAAGGCAGACAGAAAGCCTCTTGACCCATGTCTAAACTTGTATGCTTGAATTATTTGACCTAGACCTTTTGCATCGTTCTGTTGATATAACAACAGGTTTATCTTCCTCTCAGAACATGTTCACGTTAACATATATGGCAACTGTTGGAGGAGTAAACCTGCCGTGAACCCTCCTATTATTATAAAAAAAAAAAAGAAGAAAAAACTGAAGATGAGAGAAGGCATGCAAAGAATTATAAAACCGTGCCAGGAGTCTGTGGGAAAAGATTCAAAACTTCTAAGACACACCTACAGCAGATACCAAGATCAAAACTGTTTTCCCACCGTACTTGTAAGAATTTGTCAGTTAAACCACAACAACATAAATGACTGTGAACTGAACAAATGACATTTAGTATATTGCACATGAAACAGGCCTCTATGACAACAACAGCAGCAACACATATCTGATAGTGAAAAACAGAAACTTTGAGGACTGAAAACAAATATATATCTCTACATATCCAAACCAACACCTTACCTTCTATAAAGTGTCACAAAGCAGGAGGTTTAGTTATCCCTGTCTGTCTCTCTGTTGTTGTTAGTCTGCACCTCCTTCAGCCCGTCACTGTCTCTCACCTTTCTAACGTTCAGTCTGACTGCCCCTATATGTATCTCTCTCCAATCGGGGGACACCGCTGGGCGTGACAGCCAATCAGCGTGCCCGTCTAGACTTTAATCCTCAAACGGTAGGGGGGTGGGCTCACTCAGGCAGAAACGGACTATCAATGAGAGGAGCGAGAGGGGAGATGGCGAGTGAGAGTCAGCCGGATGAGCAGGGATGGGGAGAGGAGAGGGGAGGGGGAGAAAGCGGGGGGGGGGGGGGGCGGCTGTGTGATGGGTAGGGATCCCTCGCCATATGTTGAGATGTCGAAGAGAAAACTGTTGATGGATTTAATTATGGATGACACCATAAGAACACATGAGGGGGGTGTATGTGAGGGAGGGGGTGTAACAGCACCAGCCTGTGATACTTAATCTTGAGGGAGCAGTGATTGTGTTGACCCCCAGGGTGGGAAAAGTAGCTGCTATAACAACTGACGGTACAGCATCATAAACAGAGCAACCTATAAGCACCGTGAGAGCAGGGACTGTTGCAGGATGTGGGCTTTCTGGGAAACACACACATGTAATAGATAACAAAATATCTTGGGCTTCTTTTTTGGTATATAATTTGTTTTAATGTATATTTCAAAACGCCAAGAGATTACAGCCAAAATGACTTTTCTTAGGCGCTGTTATTTATGCTGTCAGTTTGTTGCTCTTTGTCCATAATTAAATATTGCAACATTTGTATGTAAGGAATTCATGGTCCCTCAAGTACGGTGGCTGAAAGGGGCAAACGCGTTACGACGGCCCAAAATACTTCCATTAGGAGAAACTTTTAATTTACATAACGCTTTTAGTTAACGATACGCAAGTTGGTGAATGTTTTTTAAATGCTGCGCATGTGTTGTCAGGTTGGTAAAGATGTTTCTTCATTCGCGTGTGTTTTGGCACATTGGTATTTTTTTTATTTGCATCGTTTTTGAAACTGCAGCGCATTTCTCATAATGGAAGTGTTTTGGGCCGTTGTAACACAGTTGCACCAGTCAGCCATCTTTCTCAAGGATGATGCTTTATGACGCTAATAAATACATTTAAAAATAATTGTATTAATCGTTTAATTTATAAAAAGAAATTGCAATTACCATCATTATAGAAAGGGAAAAAAAATGAGGAAATATTAAAGAGTTGAGAAGCTGGTACCGGACATTTGACTTTATAAATCACTTTAAAGTATCATCAGGATTATTGATATACTTTCTGCTAATTTATTTCAGCACTATATACTCAAGGTCACCTCACATAGTCTGTATCTTGACATTTACTGGACCCCCCGCACCATTAACCATAAACCTCTAGGGTTAAAACACTCTGATCATCAATAACATATGGCTGAGTAGGTGCACCGAGGGAGGGAGGGGGGGGGGGACAGCCTTTAAGATGAGATAATAAGCCTATCAATGCACATGCTGGGAACAAAAGCCTCGGAGCTTCCTGAAGGCTCGCTAAATTAGGCAGCCAAGGTACATGTAATTAGCACAATCAGGTTGTCTCTTGTCTTTTTGTCTTCCACATATGGCTGACTTCATTAGCTGTAATTGGCTGTGCCCTGGGAGAAGGTGGGAGAGAGTGCATAATGACGGTTTACTTCCCTCCACATCAAAGGTCAACAAGTCTGAAGACGAGATGATGTGCGGAGTTATGTATTGTCGTTACATCTTCAGAGGAAGACATGTGGCATTCGGAAAAGTGCATGCAGGGATCAGCTGAGGGATTACCGCACACTGAGCTGATTGTGAAATCTGCACCACTTAAATGCATTAAATCTGTTTTTGAAATATTATCTGCTAAGCACACCGTTCTCATGCAGTCCAAAAGGGCTGCACCTGTTAGCACACGCTAACCAAAAAAAAACCTAATTTAAAGCTCACATGCAACTTCTCCCTTATTCCCGCGACGCAGACGTTTCCCCTGGTTATTTAAAAAACACTGAGTTGTTTACTTGATTTTCTATTCTAAGGCTACATTAATAATTCATATTGTGCCCTGCGGAACAAACACAAGAACAGTAGTAAACTAACCCCTTACTATTCAACCTTTACAATGCCAGATTACTCCAGGCGCTCCGCTGCCATTTCAAGGCTGAACTTTGTGTCCCAAATATGTCAGCCTCTGCAAACTTCATTCTGTCGTTGCTCATGAGGATAAGTGATTTTTAAATAACGTACCGCTGCAATTTTGTTTTGTAGTTTAAACACAGACGTTGTTCATCCTGAGATTAGTCACTGTATTAATGTGTGAATCAGCTCAGGGCCTTACGAAGACAAAGACACTGAGGATGCAGATGTGACCGGAGCTAAACAAGCACCTTGAGGTGTTCTCAAGACAAAACGGAGATGACGAGAACAAGTCTGTCTTGTCTTATTTAGTAAGAGAAGTCGGATGGAATTGGGGCTGCGGGGAAAATCTGTCCTGTCCAGAAACAATGGCATCATTAACCTAGTCTTATTAAATCTTCCTTTTGAATTCAAGCCTCCAAACCATTTAAGCCATTTATTTAATCAAGCGTATATTTCTATAAAAAGATGATTTTAAAAGAGTGAAAATGAGCTGTTTGAATAAAAGAAAGCCAAACAGCCGCTGTCCAGATTCCCCCCCTTCCCCCCCCGCTGCTTTTTCTTCTTTTGCTTCAGGGATGCCAGCCAACCAGACATAATTGCCAATTAAAGGCTGAATGCTTCAAAGTTTAAGAACAATGGCCAGCAGTCTCTCAATTAATGTTGCATAAAAGCTTATTAAAAATCTGGCAATTGTAATTTAAAAAAGAATTTATTGATGATTCTTGTTTTTATATTCTCACTTCACGATCCTTCTACTGTGAAGCTGCATCTAGAGTCCGTTCAATACACAATCCAGCAAATTAAATACCAAAGTGTAAATAAATCAATGCTGTCTGTTGAGACTGAGCTCCCTGCCTTCATAGCTCCCTTGATATAACCTCTTCCAGTAATGGAGGGAAAAAAGATATTCGCTGTGCAAACACACTGAGCTCACACATCCGCACATGCCCAAACACGCCTCGCTTGAATGATTTTAGTGTCTTTTAAAACGCACGTTTGAATGCTGTGTTCACTGACACACATGAACTGGATTGCCGGTGAGAAATAAACACATAAACCAGAACTCAAAAACAAATCAGCGCTCTGTTCTGGCTATAAAATCCAGGCTATTCACTGTTGTTGTTTATTTGTGATTAGCTAGAGGGGGAGGAAGCAGAGAGGCCAAGGTTACCAGGCCCAAAAGGTCTTCCTGTTTAGAAGGAGCTGGCCAGCAGCAGCTAGTTCACTCCACCCTCCCTCCACCTCCACCCCTAATTAAAAATGAATGGTGGGCTGTTTGGGTCAAGGACAGACATGGGGTCTCTGTCCGGGGGATACAGAGAGGGTCTCTGTGCCCGAGCCGCTGGACACGCCACACACTGCTGTGGACAGCCCCGAGGTTGCAATCAAAAGGGCAATAAAAGCTGTGCTGGAGCGCTCACTGAAAGAAATGATTTGCTGTGCAACGTGGCCATGAATGCCTCTTTTGACAAAAAAGGTTACTGTACACGGTGACCCTGCTTGGTCCTCGGGGTCACGTTCAGGAGAGGAAGAAGTGTGAATGATGTTCAACAAAAGAGAGTGGCACAGAAATAACTCTTGAAGGATGTCGAGACAAATTGGTCGTTAAGGGTAGACATTCACATTTGGACCACAAATTGTATTATTGTGTCATTATGTGATTATCTTCTACTTTTGCATGTCTTGCTATATAATAGGTCTTAACATAAGGGCACATTTTCTCTCCTTCTCACAGTAAATAGTCTGCATGTATATTAGTTTTTCTTCTACAGATTTTGAAATAATTGTTCCTCAGATTTCTGCCTTCCCTCCCGTTCAATTAAGCTGAATGGAGTTTATTTGTTGATGAACACAGCACTAAAAGAACCCAGCAACAACTCTTCAGAATGAGTGTCCTGGCTCCTCTGTATATTCAGAGACCTCCCAAGGAACAGATAGCACCTGTCGTTAGTGCAAAGGCGTAGATACAACGTCTCATTTGAGTTTGCAAAGCCCCTTTAGTGGCTACATGGCAAGTAGACAGGAGGTGGTTAAATAGCTTGTTTCCTGCCTCGGCTCATTTACGCCATTACATAAAGCGATGCTGCTGAGGGATTCACAAGATGATTAGGATCTGTATAATCATCTTAGGCTGATGAATTCTTTTGGAGAAAATCTGGGACCCAATCTGTTGTCTTTCTGGCTGAAATCTTCAGTGAAAGCAATGATCATTAGTCAGATCTTTGATAGCGCAGCAATTGACGTCAGCATCTTGTAAAGCAGTGAACGTGTGCAGCCACTGCTCCTGCCCACAGTTTTGACAGCAAGTGTGACGTGTTCATTTTGCAGGGACACGTTCATACTTAGTAGCTTGATTAAGTAGCTATTATTATTTGTTCAGCAATTAAAAGCTCATTGAGTTAAGAGATGTATCAAGAGTGAATGGGGCTCCATTAATGCGGTATATACTGTATAATGCACATCATAAAGTGCTTGTATACAGTTGTTCGGTGGAGTACAGAGTATATGAAACTTTAAGTTTGTAGTGTATACAGGTGCTGTGTTATAAAAACAATAGGGGTAAATGAGCCCAACCTGCACCAATTCATATGTGTATACTCACAATTGATTGAATGACTGTAATCTATTGATGAACCCAGAGAATTACATCCCAAATCTGGAGTTTTCTTTTAGCTTTCTATCAGCTAATTGTTTTAGTTTTGAAGCCTGCAACTTTATCGCCTTGATTCACTTTAAACGTTTCATTGATTTTTCTTCTGTCGATTTCACTAAACAGTTGAAGACTAGCCGATGAACATTAAGGAGCATTTAGTAGCTGAAGAAACAGATGTTTCCCAAGATTTGGTGGAGAACAAAGACACAGCTAAAAGATAGCGAATATTGAACTGACATTTGTCAGGTTTTAGGGCTGCTCCAATTTAGAAGAGACGACTAAATTCCAAAGTTTTAATAATAATATTGCTTTCACTGAAACAAGTTTATAAAGCGATAATTTGTCAGGTTCCTGTTCACAGCTTCTTCCACAGCCCCAAAGCGGCCATAAGAAATCAATGATTGCTGCTTTATTACAGTCTACAAGACATCGTCCTCTTAGTGGCAGAACTATTCCAAAAATACAATTTCCTTTTTGCTGCTGACAAAGCAATAATATCACATAAAATGTAATCTGAAGCCCCCAAAGACATGACTACATGAGAGAACACAATGTTGACCTAGACCTCAGTCAGAGCAACACCCATGAGAAATAATCACTAGTTTTCCTTCAAATGAAAGCAAACAGAGGAGGGAAGAAACAAAATGTCTTCAGGAGTGATATCCACTGAAATGTGATGAAGCAGGTTATGTGAGCACAGTTTCAAAATGATAAAGAGGCTTTGCAAAAAGGTTAGCGGTTCCATCTCAAATACAATGATCACTCATGCAAAACCCCACAGCTGCCACCAATAGCAAGGCCAATTTTAGCCGAGGGGAAGGAAGGGCAGGTTGGAGAACAGTAGCCAGCAGGGAGGCTCCGAAAAAACAAGCTTAAAGTTATACCGCTACACTTCTTTGTGTTGTGTGCACTTTTCTGATCCCACACCCTAAGGGTAACAAAGGTCTTGCAACTTTGTGGCACAAAGGCTTTACAGACTACACTGTATTTTCCTCAGATTTCATGACCTCATGCTAGCTGTCTTTGGTTTCGAATTCCTAGCCATGTCATGTTTTGAAATGCGCCTCAGGTGTGAGAGTGATAAAGGAGGATGATGCATATGAAATCAGCTTCAGATGCGATGACATCAAAAGGTTTGACTTATGCTTTCGTGTTTGAAATGCAGGTGTGAACCCTACATTTAGACAAGATGACTCAAAGGCATGTCAGGAAGGGCTTATGTGTTTTATTTTTCATGACTCTTTGTCTGTTGTATGAATAATGAGTCATGCATGCTGCAGCTTAAGAATATTTCATTGTTACCTTTATATCCTCAGGATTTCTATGGAGCCTTGCAGGGCTTTTTATAGGAATACATGGTTGCCAACAGCAGCCTGTTGACAAACTGTTTTCAGTTGGTAGAAAGCTGAACAACAGTGATACAACTCTGCCTTTAGAAGTCATCTGTCAGCTTTGAGCTTTAGGATCTCTGGCATGTTGGATGTGGTCAGCAGTCAGGGGAAATAGCCCGAGACTTTGTCGGGTGAGGGGTCAAATGTAGCAGTGTGACCTGACACTACCCCACACAGAGTGACCTCCGACCCCTGACACAGTGTTCACACTTTCGTATGACACTCTGCTTCTTTTAGAGCTGTTGGTGCATTTGGTGTCAATGGGATGGAGGTAACAGTTGTAATTTAACAATCATTTGACACTAACATTTCTCTATGCTGCAGACACTGCAAAACATTGCACGGTTGTTATTAAAACGTGTGCTTTACAAAGTTGGTAAGCCTTTTTGAATGAATGCTGTACAGTTTAAGGTCTTTGGTTTTATTTCCACATATTCCTGGCAACCATTATTGTCCAAACTTTTGATTAAGATATGAAAATGAAATGGTAGTTTCCTAGAAGGCTTGACCCGGTTCAGGACCTTTAAATCAGTCCCTACAGCTCTAAATCTTTATGCGTTTCAGGGAGATTTAGTATTGCTCATTAATGGCTCCAGGCTTTTTGAAGACGGGGTTAAGAAAGAGGACATTGTATTATTTTGAAGGGCAAGAAATATAGAGGCAGACAAAAGGCCATAAAAAGATGACAAGTGGGGATGAGATTGACGCAGCTGTATAGGATTTATGGTGATTTACAACACTTTTAAATAATCATGACACCATCCAAACAATCAATCAGAATAATGAAGTTAAATGAGTTAGCAATACAGTCTGAAACAGCAATATCATTTAAACTGGTCTAAAATGTGCATTTGCTTATTACGCTGAACATTAAGTCTGCATTTATTATTGTCCGTTAAAGTGGCATGGGTAATGTAGTGCATTCAAATCAATCTGCAATTAAGCTGTATTACCACAATGATGCATCTTTGCCTAAATGAAGTGAGACTTGATATTGAGTGTGATGGATTACACATCTCAAGTACGTTCAACGACCTGCCAACTGGTCTGCATTCAATACAACATGTAATGGAAACCAATGGCTTCCTGAAACTGAACAATGTCTTTAAAACAGCACCATGATATGAAACATGGTTTTCTGTGATTAAGGTATGTGATTTGTAATGTATTAAAACATGCAAAACAACTGTAACAATCCTTTTGAGTGATATTGAATACTGATTTTCCTCGGCACGCAGCAGGTGTAATACGATTGTTAGATGTTTGTGTTCTCTGCGTTACAGATGGAGCTGGTTTATTGCTCTCCAGCGGGCACTGGATGAAAATCTGTCAAAGTAGAAAGAAAAGTGACAACCTTGGCATAGACAGCCCTCGTTCTTCTGAACAACAGATTGCATCCCACATGGTCCTTTGCAGGGGGACACTGCCACGGCTTTTTAACCGGCATCTGCTCTCTGTTCCCCTGTTTGAGCCCCGGCATGGCGAGACCCTTTTTCTATTATGTTACCAAACTGCGATATGGCAGCTATAACGCAACATGTCCTCCTGGCAACCACGTCTACTCGCCTGAAACCTCAAGTGCCGCTTCACAGACGTGAGGCTAATTTGGAGAAGTTAATTCACAGAAGTCACAGAGCAGATCATGTTTCAATACACGCTGCCATGCAAGGCTTTTCTGTGGGCCAGTGGCTGGGTCTGAAAAAAATAAAAATCTGTGTCTGCTTTGAAGATGATTCCAAATGAAATCTGTGCCAGTTAAGGCTCCTTTTGAAAATGGGTCTACATTTTATCACTGCCAAATGATGTGGGTGTGAGGGTGCAGCTTACTGATTTTGTTTTTACATTTCAAGGACAGGGGGTAAGAGATGGCACTAGATTTGCCATTATCAAAAACAATTGTTTATCAAAGGGGAGGAGATCAAATTTTAGGCCATATTTCACTTAAAGCGAGACCTTACAGCAATCTATTGTAGGGCTGCAACTGATCAATATTTCTTTCTTTGGTGGTTAATCTATTGATTATTTTTTAAATAAATATGTTTTGTTTCCCTTAGCTGATGATTATGTCTTCAAGTGTATTTTTTTGTTCATCAACATTCTAAAACCCTAAGATGTTCTGTTTACAGTGATAGTTAACAGATCAAAACAGCAAACCCTAACAATTAAGGAACCGAAAACTAAAGACCTTAGCACTTCTGCTTTTAAATTAAATCAAACATGAATCGACAATCAGAGTGTATTTTCCAATGATCACTCAATTATGATTCTCACATTTGTATTTCTTTTTTAACAATGTATTTTATGAACCATCCTAAGAGTATTCGTCCTTGAGAGAAGAGAAGAAACTGTGTTGAGCTCATTAAGATTAAAACATCTGTCCCAGATGCGTGGACAGAGAGGAGGAGATGCACACACTCTGGTCTGCTAAAAGCTTTAAGCCTACACAGATTAATGCGATTAAAAAAAAATACACATGCACCCCCAGCTGAAGCAAAAAACTACAGTATGACAGAGGTTTGTCCAACTCCGGACACATTTTATGCAAAGAAAGCGTCACATATGACGTTATTTTGTTATATATTTTCGAATGAGCACACGTGTTTATATTTTCTTTGGCTCGCACTTAAATGTACCAAGTCCACATAAAAAACTACATGTTTGATATGCACAATAATAAAGTAGAACAACATAATTTAGAGCTGGTTGCAATAGTAGAAGTATACAACACAACATACCAGTTCTTGCTTCAGTCGCCTCAGACACGAGTCCATGGTTTTGCATTCTGGTTTGGAGAGCGGTGGTTCCATTTTTTGAAAAACTAGAATTTCAGATGAATCTCTTCGCTGCTCGCCTCTCGAGCATGACTATGAGAGCTTTCCTCTGGCAGGGAATTTAAAACAACGCTCTCGCGGAGAGCAGAAAACAAAATGCAATTGGAGATGCGCAAATCCTGCTGAGGAATGCGCGCGCGGCACTTAATGACGCGAATCCTGTAGTTAAAAAAAAAACACGTCCCGATGACGAAAATACCTTTACTCCAAAAAATAATAATGACGTCCTTCTTGTGTCTTCATCAACAGACTCAGACTGTGTGTGTCTCAGTGGCTGCTGCTTGGCTACTGTCAGCCTGCTGTGAGAGTGTGTGTGTATGTGTGTCGGTTTTTTTCCCTCTGCTATTTCACCATTCAAGAGGAGCGCTTACGTTACCCATCCAATTTCCTCCAATGAGCGAGCCTCTCAGGACAGACTAAATTCAAACTAGAATCCGTCATTTATTATGGAAGAGTAGTTTAGATGTGTCAAGTGCAGCTTGTAATGATTTCCAAGAGATATGAAGAGAGACAAAAAACATCTGGAAATAAGATCAGATAGTTGAAGCTACTAAAAAAAGCATGCAAACAGTTAACATCTATATTCCATAACACTGATATACTAGAAGCCAATGTGACAACTCTTTGGACTGGAAAAGGAAGTTTGAGGAGGAAGTGTCCAACAGAAACATATGTGTGATGTAAGGAGCCATAGGGACAGCTTCCTGCACCTTCACTGCCTCACACAGGAAACACCTGAGCTCAGGCTTTTGTTGCCTGATCCGGATATAATGCTTCATTAGCAAGGGAAGGAAGTAAGGATCTATTCTGGAAGTTGTGTATCACTCTCACAACATAGATGTAACTTCTCTAAAAAGATAAAAATCATTTACTGCATATCCTCAAATCAGAAGACGTCAAGGAAACAATATGAGGTTTGGTTTACTATGACATGATTGTATTGCTGAACAGAAAGAGGGAGAAAGGACATTTAGCAGAAACTGCTTAATAGTCCAAACAACTACATTATTTACATTAAGGAAAATGCAATATATTCTGTTCAGCATTTCATTTCTTACCAACACATACAGTAGGCTATCTCAGCTGTGTTCATTTTAAATAACATATTTATACTCTGCTTACTTTGACTGCAGCCTAGGAACTGCATTAATTATCTGCAGACATAAATGTATCTCATACACTACACAACTTGATTATAAGCCGTCCATTTGAGTGTGACGATGCTGTGCTTTCTATCTTAATCAGTGTGTGGATGATGATACGGGTTGAGTTTATCGTTGTGCTTTTATGATTCGGAACAATTGCAGATCAAATGTGACCTCCAACCTGCAGCTGCTTCTCCTGCATGTGGCCACTTCCTCCCAGCTGTCAGCATGCATGCATACTGGAAAAGGAAGTGTCTCCTCGGATCACTCAGCACTGAAACACACAGTCCGCAGCAGCAGCAGTCTATACATCCGCACTTATATTACACTCTTATCATATCATCCGGTTTGTGAAGTATGACCTGATTGGTTATCTTCAATTTTTTATTGTCGTAACCCTATAACCCTCAAAAGTAAATCAAACTACTGTAGCCTACTGAGTAAAGACAACAAAAATAATTAAAACTAAACTTGAAATGTAAATATTGTGCTATTTTTATCATACACACAAGCACTGCAGTGTTTTGGTTGTTGGAGATTAAAGGTGGGGTATGTAATTTTGAAGAAACCAGCTCGAGTGCGCTAGAATTTGAAAATACACAACCGGAAAAAATCTGCCACTTCCTTACAGAGCCCCTCCTCCAACACACACGAACGCGCACATGACCAATGAGGGCACGAGATAAGTTTGTGCACGAGATGGAAGGCTGACAGGCAGGTAGGCCGTCCAGTTATTTTAGCCGGGCCGGCTCAGATGATTGGTTGTGCTTTTTACAGTACTACGGCTTCCACAGATGACATTTTTTTATGTATTTATTGTCAAAGCATTTCATATATTCATTGCTAGCGGGATGTTAAGAGCATTCCATGGAATATAACAAGTGTTTCTGAAATAAATTACATACCCCACCTTTAAACCTAAAGAATGGAAAATGATATTCTGCCTTGTTTCATCAACATACCAAACGATATTGTGAGATAGGAAACTAAAGACATTCTACAGATGCACTATGTATTATGAGAGGATTTCCCCTTCAATTAAGTGTTTTACTTGTGTTTCAAAGTGCCCTGTTGGACTTCCACCTTTCTTAGGAACATTGCAAGTTACCATAATTTGTGGACATGATGCTGCTCGGTATGTGATCTGTGCATGGCTCATAAATTGCTTCTGTGAATCAGGTCATTGAGCGTTAGTTTGATTTTTATTCAAATTCTAAATCTGGAGTTATTACAAAGTAATGGCTGTGTCACCAGCCAGAGTCAATCAGTGTGAACTTGGGGGTAATTGTGACTTCAGGATAAGTCAGCCCTGTTTAAAGTTCATATACATTATTCATAAGCTCTATTAATAGTCTTACTACAAGAAAGAAGATTATGTCTTAGTGTTTTGTAGTGTTATGTAGTCTCTGTAGTGTAGCAGTGGTAATTAAAGAGAAGATGACATGCTTTCATGTTTCCAAACGGGACCAGCCACTGTGATGATGCGATGTCTTAATGTAATGCAAGTGCCATTCCTTAACTGTTAAATAATAAAACCATATCAGTCTCCTTAACTGTCATGCGATCATGTCTTTATATTATCATGTTACACATACCGAGTTCACACAAGGAGTGTAATAAAGAGTTACTACTGTATAGTCATTTTTACTTAATCTTTCAGAAATATCAGATTACTCATGACGAGGCCATACATTAGGGATACGGTTTTGTAACAGGTTCTAATAAGTTTATGTTTTTTTGATTAGTTTTAAAGTCTAAAAGCAGAAAGTTAGTCTGCAACATTTTGATGATAGATTTAGATTTGAAACAACATACACTGGTTCCAGCTCCTTGAACCATGAACACTTCTTCTCTGGCTCATTTGACATTGCGTCTAGTGTGATCCCTCTGAAGATAGTTAGTACTCATTATTAACCTTTGAACAACCCTCTTTCTTTATTGTATTTTCTTTTAGTAGACTTGCATGCTAGTATAGTCTGTCTGCCAAATATGTTAGTGCACTGCCATCTAAATGCCAGGATGTGTCACTGCAGACTTGCATCTGATAATAGTAGCTATTCTGTAGGAACCTGGCGACATAAAGGTTTGAGATGCTGACCATATTTGTTTCTTTTTAATCTCAAATGAAGGCATACGAAAGATGTGTGTCGTGTTTTTAATGCATTCTGATACAGTGTGGCAGCAGTTTAGTGCGCAAACATATTAAAAGGGGTTATTTTGTAATACAATTTCCTATCTAGTGAAAACAATCTTTGACTAAATTCACTCACATTATCATACTTTTGCATCTAAAACTTACTGTTTTATTTGATAACCTTTATGAATAATTTCTACCAGAATAAGGCTGATCAAAAGCCACACATCCAGCTCGCAGCAGTGAGTCACATGAGGAGTCGTCCCCCCCCTCTGTGTGATACTGAGCCACACCACCACTAATGATGGTTCTGAGCTGAGAAACGTCACAGTCACTCTTGTGGCTGGGAGTGAGCTGAGAGTGACACACCTGGCTGAACACATGAAGGTGGTGTTTAGGACTTGTGTCAGAAACATAAAGCAACTTCCGTTGGACTTGTGCTTCACATCTTATTACAGCACCTGGAAGTTTACTTCATTGTTCTCTATCTTTGCCCTTTGCAAAGCTTTGTGTTAACGCAATGTTAGTTTATTCATTTATGTTGCCACATTTGGTGGCTATTTTATTTCATTAATATTGAAGATGAAATAAAAAATCTGATTTACTTATACATTTAGGATGTAAGTACTGTAAGTGAAGGGAGATGGTTTTTGAGTACACCTTACATTTTTGATTAGTGATAATACATTGCCGGACAAGTATCTTAAAATTGTATTTCTACAATACAAATGTCTATAATAGAAATGTAACTAAAGTTGAAACTGTCTATTAAAATGTTATGACTATTATTCAAAAAGCATTATATCCATTTAGATATTTTCGACACCTTTTATTATTGGATGTAATAACTGAACAACTCTCCTGTTAAACTACATATTTGATAAGTTAAACTTTATATTATATTTATTCAGTAATAAATAAATCAGATAATCTCAACGAAATATTAATTGTGTACAATGCTGCCACCTAATGGGACATGGCTGCATGTGCATATGGGAACAAATTCAGTGTTTGAAACTAGGTAATAAAAGAAAAAGTGTTACTTTTGAGTGACTGGTACCCTCATGTGCAGTGGTGGATGAAGTATTCAGATCCTTTACTTAATTATGATACTTTAAGTATTAAAAGTACTAAGTGTAGAAGAATTCACAATGTGAGTGATATACTATGTACTGTATGTTGTATATTGTTTCTCATCCATTAATATAAAGCAAGTTCTACATTTGCTGGATTCTGAGCTAATGTTAACTATTTAATAGAAAGGACTGCAACTAATGCTACTTTTTAAGTTAAATGAATTTTGATGCTAGTGCTTACTTTTACTTAAAGTGGACCTATCATGCTATATTTGAATAATATAGTGTAGGACCATACCTACAGTATATAAGGCATATTTATACTTTTTTTTTTTCAAAATACCAAACAGATCATGCATTTTAGCCATGCCTCATTTTGCTCAATTTGACATTTTTTTGCTCTGTTTTTGCAAGGGCAGATTCTGTGAGAACAGCACCATCTACAGGCCTGGCATATGTACTACAGCGTCTCCAGCGCTTTCGAACGGCCATGGCCGTGGCTGTCTCCTCCTGATTGGTGGAGTTGGCCCAATAGCCGTAGCGCCACTGTCCTGACGTCAGGACAGTGTTCAAATCTGGATCAGTTTTTATCAGATCCGTTGCAGCCCCTTTTTTAGAAATTTGGGTATGGAGGAAAATAGAGAGGGTTGTGTTTTCTGACACTTGGTGAGTTCCCTGGAACACCGGGGACACATATTCATGTATAAAAGACGTACAAAAGTGCATTTTGCATGATAGGTCCCCTTTAAGTAACAACATCAATCAATTAAACTGCGTTAACTCAACTTAGCTTTGAACTGTGTTGAGTTATTTAAAACAAGACTGTTCTTTTTCCATTTAAGTGTTGTAAAGTTGGTGATGGGAGGAAGAAGAAAGGACACACTCCATTGTTGTGGCAGATTGTATTTCTCATCCATCACTTCATAGCTGTTATAACAAATAAACTGACAGAGTACTGTAAAGACAGGAACAGACAGAAAGCTCAGCTCAAAAAGATAAAAACAACACATACAGCAATGCCAAGACTTTTCAAAAAGTGACCCCCACCCTTTAATACCAACTCCATCTTAATATCACAACACATGTTCATCATACATCATCACCGTGTGAGAGCAGGCTTTCTGCTGTTGAAGCACGGTCTGTATGAAACTGTGAAAAGCTCTAATGTGTATGTATAACGAGTCAACCAAGATCCAAGTTTTGGAGTTATAAATAATAGTTTTTAGCATAAACAGTGAAAGGAAAAAGTATCTAAAGGGTGTGTCATTTTTTACACGGTTTTATTATAAAGAGTTCAACTACTTTGTTGTTCCTACAGAGGATGGAAAAGTGACTCTTTTGGCACAAGTACGTTCACCTGGGTTTTAAAACGTGACAACGTGATAGGAAAGAACACAAAGTATACAGATACAGTCAAAACTATTTCATTTGATCGTAGCTTCCACTTTAACAAAACAGTGAAGACATTTAAACACATAGTCGACACAGATAACCATAGCACACTTTGCAGGAAGTCACAAACTATTCCAAACACCGGGCGTCAATCAAAAAACAACTCGAAGGAGGAAAAAAAAGAATATGAAAGCAGGAGTTAGTCCATGAACAAGACCCAATTATCTTTTATTACTTCCTAATCTTTTTTTATTTTATAGAATGCATCATTGCTGCCATCTTGTGGCCATCGTTCAGATGATCAAGTTCAAGCTGCTAATAGCCACAAAGCTTCATATTAACCTTGGACATTTTTTCAGAGAACTATCCTGGCTCAATGTCCTCTTAATGCCCTTTTTCCAAGGATTTCTACTCTATCGGTATTCGTCAGAGATAGATCTGTTAAAATGCATTCTCTGCAGCCGTTGAGATTTCATCCACAGATCTTTGTGTTATAATCTACGTTGACTTTAATGTAAAGCATGTTTGATGCAGGAAAAGCCAGAAAAGGGACTTCAGATTTGGATTATTCTTTTAAACTAGCACATTTACTTCCTAGTAGTTTAGCTTACATCTCCTGAACCCACTGCAGAGAAATATCATCTCTTCCTTGACACTCATGACACAACATGGTACAGCCAATTTGAGCATTCACATTTCTGCTTTAAGTGATCAGATGCCCCAGATACACTTTTATATTTGCATATGTAACTTTTTGTAAAAAAACAGCTTTTAGTGTGGCTTTGAAGCTTGAAAAACATGGATTGAACATGAGTTGCCCTCCCTGTAATGTTCTGCAGTGGCTGCTTGAAATGAGAGTGGTGCTCAACCTTTTTTGCATTCATTACCTAAAATGCCCACTCGTGCTCATGATGAATAGACACATTATCATTTTCTCATGTCCCCTCAGCCTACAACACTCAACGGGTAGTGGCAGCGCAGCAGCTGCAGATTTAATTATTCCACACCACTAAAAGCACATTTATACAAACAGGATCATGTACTCGTTTGGGAAAAATGTACCGTATGCATTTAAGGGATATGGCTGTAAATATTCAATATTTTCCATAGGCCGAAGCCTGATATAAGCTTATTCCTTTGTACCGTAACCTCTATAAACACACGTCAGAAATCTACACTGGATGACATGCTGTTTAATTACAGTGAACATGGACACTGATGCTTTCCCATAAAGACCACTCTGTTGCTCTCATTTGTAATCTTGATATGTATCCATCCGCAGCTGACAAGTAAAATGTGCTTGAACTTCAGTGGCAAGTTTTTGACAGACTACCACATTGATGCTTTTAGTTTTTTTCATTGTTGGCCTTTTCTTTTGAATCATCATCCTTGAAAGTAATTGTGTGGTATCATGTTGAAACGTTTAACCTCATAAGGAAACCCTTTAAGGTATGAAGACAGTGTCAGGTCAGCCTCAAACTCAAGTCAGACATTGACATTTAAAAAATGGCCCCATCTCTTTTCTCTTTTAGACACATCAAGCTCACATATCAGCAGCATCGTACTGTGACTTTGCAAATGATGCTGTAAAGCAACCTAAAAGTGTAATCGTTTTTTTCCTCAAAATACTTGAGACAAACACGTAACACAAACAGGACCAATCAAATTCAAGTAAACACATTTAAAAACGTTTCTGCATCTTTCTTCAAACACATTTGAAATATCTTTACAGTTTCACAGTATATCCACTTAAAATGTTACTGTGAATTTGTGGTACGTTGACAGCAACTGCTGATGTACAGATAAGCTAACTGCAAAATGTCTTTCAATCTTTTCCACACTGCCTGCTGTCAAACATATGTACTGCTGTTAGAAACTATTAGAAATGCAGTGACTCTTTTTTTTCAATTCACATATACAATCCTGTACCTCAGTGATGTCTACACATCATCTGCTTCTCTAAAGCTCCTCTGGAGTACAGCCTCTCCTCCTGTGAGACGGGACGTGGTGCGTCATTAGAGTTAGTATGAGCTGCTTCGCCTCCTCCTCCCCGCTTCTTTCCTCCAGCTGAGATGAGTTACCCCTGTCAGAGAGTTACAGAGCGGACACTTTGAAGATGTTGATTCCAGCTGAGCTCGCTGTGGTCTGGATGCTCGGAGCTGCAGGGTGACCCGGGGGCGGGGGGGGGCCTCCTCTGTGGGGGCCCGCGGAGGCCGGCAGCATCGGGGTTTAAAGAGGGAGGCGACGGGAGGCTGATGATCGCTGTGGTGATACGTTCTCCTTTACAGTTGATCCTGACGCTGTCATTCGTTTTCAGGTTGAGCTTTGATCGACTAGGACATTTAATGTAGAGAGTAAGACAAACTATTAACAATGTTATAATGTACAGTATGTTAAACAACATAATAAAATATTTTTGGCGACATACTATGACTTTTTCTTGACCTTTTATTTCTTGCCTACTCATCATTTCTCAATCATTTTATTTTTGACGGACAATGCTCATGGTTTATAATGTTTGCAATGATAACTAGTATCCCAACCATGCAAGAGGCAGTGTTTAAACTGTACAGGTGTGTAGCTGAAATATTCAGGGACTTAAAGTGGGGAAGAACCACTTTAAGTCCCTGGCCAGATTGAACAGTATGTCTGTTACCTGGTGGCGTGGGACCCTCCAGAGCCTATGTGGAAGGCACTGAGCTCCTGCAGGGGGCTCTGCTGTGTCGGGACGGGGGGGCTGCAGGGCAGAGGAGTGTTTTTCTTTGTCCTGCAGCCACAGCAGGTGCCCACAGATTCGTCGTTGCTGGATACAGACGGGCTGCGTGAGTGGTAGCTCTGCAGCGCCGTGTCCAAACAGTTCTGCTCGTATATCTGCTCGTCTACAAACTCATGAGCCTGGAGAGATGAGAGAGGACGGGGGATTAAATATACGTGAAAGGGAAAGGTGCAGAAAGAGGAAAAGAGAGTTTAAAGTCAATACAACACAGATGTAGTTGCCTTGAGTGATATCATTTCAAATTTTACAAAGAAAGATAATTACTACTGATTATAATATATATAATTGAACCAGAAGAACATTCATAAACTCACTCTGTATATTTGCTTAATGGATAGAGCATCACTGCCTTTAACAAATCAATTTTTTTACACTGAAATATTTTGCAAAACACGAGTCAACGGACAACATCAACATCGTTTTAGAGTGCAGACTTTGAAAAGGTGTCAAACTGATATATAAACATTTTGAGTTTTTTTTGTCAATAATCTTTTTCTTCCTGATGTTGAGACAAATATGAGATGAAAAACATTACTGTCATGACGATATTCATCCCTGACAGCCACAAAACTCCAATAATCAGTAATGAATAAAAACAAACAGGGAATACACATGATTATGAGATCTTTGCAGGTGGAGTGTGTGGTTCCCAGCGGTGGTATCAAAGTGCTTGGGGTTGGGTTTAGTTAGGTGTCAGTATGGTTTCTGGATAATTGTGACGGGTATTTATTTAAATAATCCTCAGATTAATCCATAAGGAATAACAGATTTTTCCTGCATATGGTACTTTTTCTAATTTTACTTGCACACTATTTCTCAAGTTAAATTTTCAATGCAAACATTTGAAACTTAACTACTACTTATCTAATGCAAACCGTATTATCATGATTCAATACTTAAGGGACAATTAACACTTAGTTTCAACCACATTCATGTAGTTGGAGGGTTGTTTTACGCTGCAAGGATCAGAGACAGAGAAGTGATCGAGTGTACCCACAGTGGTTTTCTCCAGACAGTTCAGTAGGTGGTGGTGTTGGCTCTCTAACAGAGACGTTGACTTATTCAGCTTCTGATCATCCTCTTCTGTATCCTTAGTAAGCCACACACACACACAAACACAAACACACACGCACAAACAAACACACACACACACAAAATTGATGAATTTTGACAAATGATATTGTAGGTGTTTCTTCTTGACTCATTAAAGCCTCTCCTTTGTCATCCGTAATGAAGTCATAGGTGACTAGTTCTGCTCCATGTGTGCCATTTTAAACTGGATGATCCTGGTTTATGTTTGTTTATCTCAATCATTAGTATTCTCATTAGTTGTGATCATTATTATCATTATCAGGTAACGGACAAATCCTGCTGCTTGCTTTCAGATAACTTACTTGTTAATTAATGACATAGTGGGCCACATTTCCAGTCCGTGTGAATTGATCCCTCTGCCTTGTCAAATAGTTTGTTTATAATGAATTGTCCCATGTTGCATCTTTTGTGCCATTATTACTGTGATTGCCTTATGTTGGTACCTTGTGTAAGCAGGCTCCAAAATACCTTCTCCTTTTATTGAACTTAAAAATGAGAAAACTGTGTTGTTGCCAGCTCTCTCTTCCTTAATTATCTAAGTAGGTGCCACTGAGTACATGTGATGCTCCAGGCAGCTGAACAGATATTGATGTGCGAAGCGTCACAAAAAAGGAGGTGGAGAAGCGTTGAGGAAAAGAGAAAACTTCTGGAACTTGTTGTTGTTGTTGTGTTTCTCCAAACAGGACTCGGATTCAAAGCTCCGCTCCAATATAGCTTAGTCTCAAAGCAATCACAATTGCCAAAAACATGAAAACTGAAAACAAATGAATTCCCTCCCCACAGCACACATTGTTACTCAAAGGATTTGGGTGGGTGGCGATCCAGCCCAAGGACTCTCATTCAAATTCCAGACACATGAATAATACAGTGATGTGCACGTGAGGAAACTGCGTCTTCTGATGTTTCAATGTATGGATCTGTGGCAGAGGCACTGTCAAACACAACGTATAGTTAGAGACCTGTGTCAACACTCTCGTGTAAGAAGCTCAGTAGGTACAATCCATTTGGAAAGTGATTTTGACGGCATTAACCTCGTTGTGAAAATTATATTTTTTGTTTAACTTGTCTTATCTGCAAGGCTTAGAGCTGTTTTTCTTAAATGGTCCATTTGTTGTGTATGATATGACAATAAAGA
Organism: Trematomus bernacchii; assembly: GCF_902827165.1. Lineage (NCBI taxonomy): Eukaryota > Metazoa > Chordata > Actinopteri > Perciformes > Nototheniidae > Trematomus > Trematomus bernacchii. The sequence continues at coordinate 8,209,139 of NW_022987698.1, forward strand.
GGTAGATCTCTTAGTGTAAATGATACCAATCAATAAGTAGAACTGCTTTACGAATATATTAGTTTGGTTATTATTTCTTCAGTAATGTGATCTTGTATTTATCGATCATTCAAATAGATGTTTTTGTCAAAAGTGGACGTTCCCATTCTACTTTTTTATTCAACAGTTTATCAATTAATATTCCAGAAAAATGCATTACCTAAATATTTAATGACATAAACCGCGATAAAGAACATTTCACATCTTATCTTCATCTTATATTTGTTGTCTTAACTACATTTATTACAATTTGTATGGCAATCGGTCCATTGCCCTTTTTCTAACATGTGCAGAAGAACACAGGAAATAAGACAGCTGTGATTGTGAGCCCCATTTCGCCTTTCCTATATACAGTAAATACTGTATATATCTATCTGACTGGTTCTGTTGTCATTTAGCACCTGTAACCCGCCATGTTGGCAGTGATTTGGTGTTTACCATATCAGAACAAATCCTGTCACTCTAAAGTAAAAAGAGAAATACAACAGCAGCTAAAGGGATAACGCTGTAAGGCCTTTCTGATGAAGCTTATAATAAAACTTGACAGGATTATCAATAAATCACCCTCTACGATAATGAGCCTGTGATCTGGGTAACAAATAAATGACTGTCAGAAAATTAAAAAGCCTTCAGGGGAGATGGAAAAACTAGCAGACCAGAACTTCTAATCTAGGTTGTGAAAGAAGCAGTCATTTTGTCATAATGTCACCTCGCACTCGACCCCACCCCGGACCCCTCGCTGACTGACAGCAGTGACAACACCCTCATTTGATGCGGCAGGTCTCATCACACACGCCAAGGAATACGCTCGCTCTGCGCTCACAGATGGAGTGTATATGATAATTCTAACCACTAACACCCATGAGCCTTCACACTGGACTCTATTAGATCCAAATGCATTTCAGTTGCCATCTGCACGGAGGGGAGCATGTAGCAAGACTTATGGACAGGAAGGACACAGGCAATTTGCTCATGCATTAACATGGTTCAAACTTAAAGCGGATGAGTATAAAAAAAGAAAAGTAGATTGGTTAATGTACTGTTGCTCTGATGTCTAAATATTCAACCTCATCATCTCAACTTTATAAGCATTTCTTTAAACTTGTTTTGTTGCCACGAAAAACGGTTATTTCAGTTTTTTAGTATGGTGATGACAAAAGACAATAACATAACAACATTGCAGTCTAGAGAGGAGGAAAGACAGAAACATGTTGTACCTCTGAAGAAGGACACAAACATTGTTTCTCTTCTGTAGGAACAGGAGTCGTGGGGTTTGAGTGTCCTCCGCGGCCTTATTGTTCACTGCTGCACTTTTGAAGTTAGCTGAAGCCTCTTTTTTAATGCACTAACCGTCTAATTATCACCAAGAGCAATTAAATAACAAGCAAGGGAAGTACAAAGTTTGACTTTGCCAGTTTTACAGATGTGGAATAAATTAAATCTAGGATTAACAGATAACTAAGAACAAGTATTTTGTGTGATGACACTGATAACGCCTGAATGTTCGATTATTGGCATGACTCCTGTATGACAACCAGAAAGTAATGACTCCAAATTCAGCTGCTTTCATTGCCTCTAAATTACTTCCTTTGCTTAATTATAGCAGTAAATGTTTGTCAGTGTGTGTAAATGTGTGTGTATACTACAGATGTGAATGTTTTCCTTGCGTTGCAGGGAACTGGAATTATTAGTAATAGGATGTTTGACAAGGAACAATATGATTAATCTCTCATACTGAATTACAATCTGCTGACATCTTCATGTCACTTTTAATGAACACATTGAACATCTGAGTAATAACGGCGCCCACTCGGTCGCACTGCTGGTGGTTGTCGGTGTTTGTCGGTGTGCAGAGGGCGGAGGTCGTTCTCACCGTCAGCTCCAGCAGTTCGTTGAGCAGGCCGTTGCATTTGTTGTGCAGGAAGGCGCTGGCGCTGGACTTGGATATTCTTATCCTGGCCAGTCTGGCTTTCTGGGCGTGGGAAGAAGAGGAAGAGGAAGAGGGCACAGCATCAGACAGGGTGGGCGGGGGGGCACTGAACATGACTTATGCAGTATTTAATGATGAGAAAATGCAAACTCATTACTCAAGCTCTGTAGTAATTTCTCAGCTACTGCTGTAGAGCTTACCCCCACAAATTTACATTCTTTTTTTAATGAAAATGTATAGGAGAACAAAACGATATCAAATCAAGTTTTATTTATAAAGCACATTTAAAAGCGATTTTTGGTCGAGCCAAAGTGCTGCACATGTAATAAAAACAAATTACTACAATCACAATAAAAGACAATAATTTACAACAGAAATATAAAAAACAAAAACACAGGGAATAGTCAGGTGTCATGCTCCGCTCTGACTAGAAGGCCAGAGAGAAGAAGTGTGTTTTTAGTGAGGATTTAAAAACCCCTAGGCCGACCTCACATGGAGGGGCAGAGTGTTCCAGAGCCTGGGGCCAGCAGCTGCGAAGGCTCGGTGACCTCAGGTTTTGAGCCTAGTCTTGGGCACTACCAGCAGCAGCTGGTCAGCAGACCTTAAAGCTCTGGCTGGGGTGTAGCGCTGGAGGAGTTCTGCTAAATAAGCCGGAGCCAGCCCATTTAGTGCTTTAAAAACAAATAAAAGGAGTTTAAAATCAATTCGGAACCGAATTGGAAGCCAGTGTAGTGAGGCCAGAATTGGGGTGATGTGGTCACGTTTTTTGTGGCCAGTCAGAAGACGTGCAGCTGCGTTTTGGACTAGCTGCAGGCGTTTAATTGAGGCCTGGTCCATACCCACATACAGAGCGTTGCAGTAATCCAGTCTCGAGGTAACAAAGGCATTAATAACCCTTTCTAGGTCTTTAAAAGATAAATACGACTTGGTCTTGGCCAATAGTCTTATTTAAAAAAAGAGGGATTTGACTACGGTGCTGACCTGCTTGTCGATACTAATCACTAATACCGTATACACTCAGGTACATGGCTAAGAGTTTATGGACTGGATTTAATGGGAACTATTTTAATAATTGGTTTAACGTATTCCTTATAGCAAAAGTCAAATATACTACTTACAGTTTCTAGTTCCAATGTCTCCAACGGGGCCATTTCCTGTTTTAACTTCTCATATGTTTTAGGAAACTAAATGTATCTCTGAATTTGTAATTGTGGGTTGTAGACAATAAGACATTTTAAGATATTTTTGTCAACCTATACTTTGTCAGGGATGACCATTAAGACCAAGGGATCATTTTCGAGATAACGAAAATTGATTGTCAATTACAAAAAGAATATGGATATTAAATAACGATTATTTGATAATGAATGTAATCCTTATTTATACCCCTAATGAGCAGAGGGTGTCCTCTAGCTTTTTTTTTGGCAAGTTTCAGTATACAGTAGAAAGGATCAAAAGTAGATTTTTCATCACAAACTCACTGATGAATTTCACACAGATGTAATAAGCTCTGATCATAATTAGTTTTTGTTTTGTTTTCATCCTCATATTTTCTGATGCTAAAATCTTTTTGTTCCGTCTTTTCTCATTACGTTGCGATTCTAAATAGTTGTTTATTTTGATCAAAACTGAATGTTGATCCCAGTGAGACTAACAACCACTTTGTTAAAGCTTATGAGGATGCAAATAAACGATGAGTAATGCCTCTTTGAAGCTGAAATTCTTTGTGCAGGACAATATTCTAAAACATTTCAGATTTATCCTTTCAAAGAAGAGAATGAAGATGAACCATAAACCACTAGAAAAAAATAACAATTTAAAAAACGGGAATGCTAACACGAGGCAGAAAGTTGCTGTCAACGACTGACATACTTGGAGATCTTAATATTCACGTCGACTCCCCCTCCTGCCACTTTGCCACTGAGTTTCTGCTACTTCTGGACTGCCTCAATCTGACACAGCATGTTAATGTCCCCACACACGCCAAGGGCCACACGCTCGACCTGGTCATCACAAACTCCGCCCCCATCAGCAATCTGCTGGTGTATGACCTGGGGGTGTCTGACCACAAGACCATCTCTATGGAGCTCTTTTTCCAGTCCCCACTCAGCATGCCCAAACGCCAAATCCGCTTCAGGAACCTGAGGAACATCAACCCGGACACCATGACCCTGGATCTCCAGCATCTCTCATCCGCCACCTTCTCATCAGTAAATGAGTCAGTTGCTTATTACAACCACTCACTTAACCGTCTCCTTGATCTGCACGCCCCCCTCAAAACCAGGATGGTCACCTTCTCGCGCTCAGCCCCTTGGTACACCGGCGAGCTGCGGAGAATGAAGACAGCTGGGCGTGTCCTTGAGCGGCGGCTCAAGGCCTCAGGACTCACTGTTCACCAGTTAGCCTATCGTGAACACCAGAAGGCCTACGCACAGTCCCTCAGAGATGCACGGTCCCAGTACTACTCCTCCCTCATCAACAACAGTTCTGGAAACTCCAAGCAACTCTTCTCCACCATTAACCACCTCCTCAAACCCCAAAGTCCTTTACACTCCGACTCCACTGAGAAGCAGTGTAGCAACTTCGCCGCCTTCTTCACCAACAAAGTTGACACCATCCGCTCCCTCCTCTCTAGCCCCTCTACACCTCCAGTTCCAACTGCTGACCCACAGCCTGGGACAACCCAGCCTCTTCGCTGTTTCACGGACGTCTCTCAGCGAGAGGTTGAGGGCATCGTTAGGAGGATGAAGCCCTCCACCTGTGTCCTGGACCCCCTTCCGTCAGCTATTGTGAAATCTTACATCTGTACCATGAGCCCCATGATCACTAAGATCGCAAACCTCTCTCTCCAGGCTGGCCATGTCCCCTCTGCCCTAAAAACCGCTGTCATCAAACCTCGTCTCAAAAAACCCTCCCTTGACCCGGGAGTCCTGGCCAACTACAGACCCATTTCCAACCTTCCTTTTCTGTCGAAGGTGCTGGAAAACCTAGTTGCTGCTCAGCTCCAGGACCACCTAAACTCCAACAGCCTCTTTGAGAAGTTCCAGTCTGGTTTCCGCTCAGGCCACAGCACAGAAACTGCCCTGGTCAGGGTCACCAACGACCTGCTGATGACGGCTGATGCTGGCTCTCCCTCTCTCCTCATCCTCCTCGATCTCACTGCAGCTTTCGACACCGATCACGGCATCCTCCTCCATCGTCTGCACTCCACCATCGGACTCTCTGACTCTCCCCTTGACTGGTTCAGATCTTACCTCACCGGGAGAACAGAGTACGTCTCCTTGGGCGAGGCAGAGTCGGGTACCCACAACGTCACCTGTGGTGTCCCTCAAGGATCAGTTCTCGGCCCCACCCTCTTCACACTCTACATGCTCCCCCCTTGGCTCTATCATCAGCCGACATGGAGTATCATTCCACTGTTACGCTGATGATACCCAACTGTACCTCAGGATCAACCCTACCTCCTCTGCAGCCCTGCCTTCACCCACACTCACTGCCTGCCTGGAGGAGATACAGGCGTGGATGAAGCAAAACTTCCTGAAACTCAACAGCTCCAAGACCGAAGCCATTATAGTTGGCACCCCACACCAGGTTCAGTCATCCACCATCACCTTCTCCGGCCAGGACATTACCCTCTCCTCAATAGTCACCAACCTGGGTGTTAAAATTGACTCCTATCTCACCTTTGAGGCCCACATTAAACAGCTGTGCAAGAACTCCTTCTATCACCTCAGGAACATCGCCAAACTCCGCCCCACACTCACTCTGTCCGACGCCGAAAAGCTGGTCCACGCCTTTGTCTCCTCCAGGCTGGACTACTGCAATGCACTCCTCATCGGGATCCCTAACAAAAGCATCCAGAAGCTCCAGTACATACAGAACAGCGCTGCTAGGATCCTGATGAGGGTGCGCAAATATGACCACATCACCCCATCCTTAAAGCACTACACTGGCTACCCGTACAACTGAGGATAGAATTCAAGATCTCCGTCCTCACCCACCAGTGTGTCCATGGAACTGCCCCTCCCTACCTCAAGGAACTCCTCACCACCCATACCTCCTTGCGGACCACCCGCTCCAGCAACTCCTACCTGCTCAAACCCCCCAGGACTAAGCTCCGTACCATGGGAGACCGGGCCTTCTGCTCGGCTGCCCCCAGTCTGTGGAACGCTCTCCCCGACCACATGAGAGCACCACAGAGCGTGGAGGCTTTTAAAAAAGGCCTCAAAACCCATCTTTTCAAAAGAGCCTTTGCCTAGACCCTTTTACCATCCTTTTATCTTTATTTTTTTTTTTTTTTTTTTTTTATTGCTTTTTATGAATTCTACCGTGTTGTGTCATGTCTATTTATACTGTTCCTGCTCACTGCCTGTAGCACTTCGGGATTTGAATTCGAATATGAAGTGCTTTATAAATGGAACCCATTATTATTATTATTATTATTAAACACAACTTAAAGGGGACCTATCATGCAAAATGCACTTTTGTACGTCTTTTATACATGAATATGTGTCCCCGGTGTTCCAGGGAACTCACCAAGTGTCAGAAAACACAACCCTCTCTCTTTTCCTCCATACCCAAATCTCTAAAAACGGGGCTGCAACGGAGCTGATACAGATTTGAAATTGTTCTGACGTCAGAAACGGGGAGCTCCGCCTATATTGGCAACTCTCCACCTATCAGGGGAATGGGGGGTTGGGCCACGGCCATTGCCGCTCGAAAGCACTGGAGACGCTGTAGTACATATGCCAGGCCTGTAAGTGGCGTTGTAGTCTGCCACAAAAGCAGCGAAGAAGACTTCTCACAGAATCAGCCCTTGCAAAAACAGGGCTGGAAAAGAGCAAATAGAGCGAAATGAGGCATGGCTAAAATGCATGATCTGTTTGGTATTTTGAAAAAAAAACTTCACAGACATGTTTTATATAGGTATGGCCCTACAATATATTATTCAAATATAGCATGATAGGTCCACTTTAAAGGTGGGGTAGGTAAGTTTGAGAAACCAGCTCGAGATACACTTTTTGTTATATTCCATGGAATGCTCTTAACATCCCGATAGCAATGAATATCTTAAGTGCTTTGACAAAAAATCCATAAAAAAAATTCATCAGTGGAAGCCGTAGTACTGTAAAAAGCACGACCAATCATTTTAGCCGGCCCGGCTAAAATAACTGCATGGCCTACCTGCCTGTCAGCCTTCCATCTGTGCACAAACTTATCTCGTGCCCTCATTGGTCATGTGCGCGTTCGTGTGTGTTGGAGGAGGGGCTCTATAAGGAAGTGGCAGATTTTTTCCGGCTGTGTATTTTCAAATTCTAGCACACTCGAGCTAGTTTCTCCAAAATTACCTACCCCACCTTTAAGGATCGTTTAGGTCTGCCCATAAGACACTGAGAAGTTTACAACGCTGGATCTGACTGCTGAATATAAAACTGCATTCACTTTCAAAGCCTGTTTGCCACCTCCTCTTTGTCTGCAATGAGGTGTAGCAAAAGTGATAACTCCTCCAAAAGAGAGATGTGATAACTGAACAGAGAAATGAGAGAGAAATCATATTGGGAATTTCTAAAAATGAAGAGGATATTAGGACAACTCTGCCTCAAGTGCTTTGACATGTACGGGGAGAGATTTCTTTAACCTTGTCCTGCTCTCTCTCCTCGATAAATGCATTTCAGAAACAGGAGACAGGCAGAGCAATATCTATTTCCAAGATGCGAATGAAAAGTAATGGAATTAGTTGGATGTCTTAGAAATTGTCTGTCAGACCGCAGATACACATGAAGGTGAGAGGAAGGCTATGGAACTGCGATATAATAGTAATGATTGTGTACGTGCTCAGTGTGTGAAATGGAGAGGAAGAGGGGGGAAAATACCGTTGGCTGCTTCCTTCTACAAAGCTTCCGCCAAATTGCGAATGAATTTGAAAGAGAGTGCTTTCGAGTGCTGCCTGCATTTCTGTTTGATCAAAAGCTAAACTTGACACATGGAAAGAAAGAAAAAAAAAAAAAAGAGGAAAAAATAACTAACTCTGATCCTACTGGTGTGGTGATGAGTATTTCAACTTCTGCAAAGGGCCAATGAAACTTCATATTTCTGAGGAATTGTGACTCTGAGCTGATGAAATCATGAATCTATTAGAAGTCCGGGCAACCAAGGGTTGGTGAAGTCTTGAGACACAGGTTTTAAATCACAAATCTAATACCTGGCCTGCTGTCAGCAGTCTTTTTTTGTATCTAGGTGGCAGCAATGATGACAAACTGGTCAAATACAAATGTCTTAATAAAATATTCCTTTCTCATCTTTTTTGGCATAGATCCACCCACTGGACTACCCCTTACAAAAGAAAAGGACATGTCGCTCCGCAATAACATCCCTATGCAATCAGATTATTTCGGAGTCTTTAAAATCATCAAACTAAAGGGAAAGAGATAGAACCAATTTGTCTTTACTATTAGACCACTGCCCAAGTCAACTCCGTCATCATCAAGTCAAGTCTTGTTTTTTTCTTTAAACAAAATAACCTCATAAAAACGCAATGATGGATTATGTTGTCCCTCTCATAACTTAATGCCTCTTCTCCCCTTCCTGTGGCTCCCAGCCTGTCGCCCAATAGTTCCCACGGAAGAGGGTCATTTTTCAATAGAAATATTACAGTGCTTTTATATTGCGTTTCAATAAAAATTGAGGAACGGTCAAAACCAGTTAAGAGTAGTGAAAAATAACCATACTTTAGTTTTTTTATTATTAGAGTCTTCAATGATTCTGGCTCACACATTTTCCATTTTGCAACCAAAAGCATCTTTAAGTTAAACTTTAGCTGGCTGGTAATTTACTACGTCTTTCTGTTCTAGACCTGTATCAACTCTGATCAGGTCTTTACGACTTTATGCTAAAAGCTGTTATGTAATCTCTTCACAGGTAAGATAGATGAGTAAAAATACCAATTAGGCACATTGGTATCAGGGGTTGTTTCTCCTGCTAGCTATGCCATCTGTTGGTGACTGAACATGAAGAGGAGACACTGCACTCTACGCTGACACACACACACACACACACACACACACACACACACACACACACACACACACACACACACACACACACACACACACACACACACACACACACACACACACACACACACACACACACACACACACACACACACACACACACACACACACACACACACACACACACACACACACACACACACACACACACACACACACACACACACACACACACACACACACACACACACACACACACACACACACACACACACACACACACACCTTTCTATTTTCTGACTGTGAGGCTACAATGGGTACATGAGAAGACCTGCAAATCCCCAGATGACTGCATAATTGTAATGGGAGCCTGGAGTCGCCTGTTGTTAGAGAAGAATGAAGACGAATTAGATCTAGAGAGGAAGGTAAGGCCAGACGCCTGTACTACGAAGCCGGATTTTCGCTTAGCCGGCTGACTTCAGGGAAAACTCGGGCTTTTCGGTCCTACGACGCTGGTTCTCTTTTTAGCGGGCTAGATCTCCATGGTAACTTATGCTGAGCGGCTAACCTCCTCGGGAGGAGGTTAGGTTGCAGGCTAAGAGATCAACTGAGTGAAAGCACTGCCTGCTGACCAATCAGAGCTCCGTGTGCGGAGTTTAAAGCTATCAAGTCATATTACAGGATAGAGGAAATACAGAAAAACTGCCATTGCAGGAAAGACGACCGGCAAAAATCAACTGACTGTGTGAACGTGAACATTAATAGAATATCCCCTCCCATCTTTAGAGAAATCTGACTATTATAACATTAGCGTTAAGAAAGCTTACTTAAATATCTGCCACAACATAAGTAACCGGATCAGAGTAACATTAAGTACAGTCCGCGGCACTGTGAGTGCAGACGTCGATGTGTCCCATCATTCATATCATCACATCATAATGTATCATATTTCCTTATCTGAGTCAGCTTCTTGAGCCGTATCTGGCCGTGCAACACTCACAGTGTCACATACTGTATGCAGAAGTATTATTTTAAGCAACACATTAACACTCGACTCGAGTCAAATGTAATTAAAGTCAGATCCACTCGTGTCTTGGACGGGGCAGTGATGTCATAAACCTGTTAATGTACGCATTCAAACACTTTTTCTTTTACCAGCTGTATTCACCTTGCAGGTGCAGCTATGTGGCTTTTATCCTGGATAAAGTGTTTAAGTCATGGATGTTTAAAGTTTAACTTCTTCATATTTGACTAATATTAAAGTTCACTTTTCATTCAGGAAGTATGACGCTGCGCTGTCAGTACGCTTGTCCATGTTTGAGATTGGTCGAATGCTCCAAATACCACCCCTTTCATGTGAACGCGCACCTAACTAGATAGGACACGGCTGGCTTGAGCGATCCACTTGATAACCAGCGTCGTAGTACAGCTTAGCGAGAGCGCGTATGTTTTGGATTGGGCCAACCGGCTAACTCAAACATATCCAGGTTAGGAAAATCCAGCTTCGTAGTACAGGCCTCAGGTGACATGGAGAATATGAGGAGGTAGAAAGGATGAACAGTGTTCATTTAAACAAATCTTTTATACGTTTCTTTCTCCTCTTGGTGTTCTTAAACACTGGAAAAACAAGGCGCACATACTGTATGGATATAATGTCGTTTTTCTCTGCATTAGAGGATGGAAATAGCCTAAGGTGCACAGTAAATGTGTTTGGGACTTGCTAACCTTTTTACAGTAGTGGGCATAGGCAAGACACGGTAAGGACAAACACAGAGCCATCCAGCAAAGCAAGTCCTGCACCAAAACAATCCAATTCACCAAAGAAGTATAGTTTACTTTCCGGGGGTCATATAGGAAGCTATAAGCAATATTTAATAGTACAATTGTAGTTGTATGTGAAACGGGTTGATGCTAGTGATGGACAGAGAATTACCATCAGATGCAGTTTCTCTGACCTCTTTATAATCTTAAAGCTTGTTGTTTTGATTTTACAGCTTGCATCTTCTCTGTTTTGATCTTGTTCTCTCTGCTCTTATCATTGTTGCTTTTGGCATACATAGACTTTTTGTTACAGAAAACAGATGCCTAAAAACCTACTACACTCCACCTGCCATCTGCAGACTGACAACGTTTACTAATGCTGATCAAGTCTTTTCCACTCACTGCCCCATCTATAAACGTCACTGAAGAGCAAGACCAGGAATACGTGTAATTCTTAATTTAGTTTTCAAATCAGGCCAGTGTTGTTCTTCAAATGTCTATACTAGTACAGTGTTTTGTAGAATATGAGTCAGACAAATCAACATCTTCCTGATATGGTATTCAGACAGGTTCAGTGATGTTATCCTCCAGCCCATTTGTTCCCTACTGCTGTCAGTAGTTGTTGCTAGGCAACCGTTCTATTCATGCCAATATACACATATCGATATCGAAACAATATTTAACAGTCAATGAAGAGGTTGCTAATTTAAGGTTTTAAAAGCTGCCTTAAACAAATCATGTAGAAATCTTTATTGCAATGTGAGGTACAACATTTTTGTTTTTGTTTTCTAGGGGTTTACAGAACAAAAAATGTTTTTCTTACTTATAGGGACGACATTGACTACATCAAAAATACAATAGTTACATTGTTCAAGTGCATCAATATTTGTTTTTGTCAAACATGCAGTGGTGTAGTCAAACCATCTGTAAACAATTACCATTATTCATAAGCTTTTAACCTTCTTTGATTTATTTCCTCTGAGAGTGCAGCTTCCCATGAAAAGGAGGTGTGTGTGAATGACTCCCCCCAGCCCCAAAGAAGTGCGCCGGCCATTAAAGCACATTTTTGCAGTAGCCGTAGTGGCCAAACAGTGGTAATAGACTCCCGTTCTAGTCCTTGAGGTCATATTGACCTAAAAATACTTCTTCCCGTTGACTTACATTGGGAAATAAATGTCTGTAAATCATCTTATATTTATTTGTTGTTAAACAAACTACCCAACACGAACACTTTTATAGCCCTTATCTGAATCATGAGTTCTAAAAGTTGTAAAATGTGCTAACATTTATTTTCCCTCTCCATTAATTTGACTAAATCGAGAGCGGGAAATCGGAGACGGGGCTTAGCGGAAACTGAAGTTTGCATACTCTATAAGCAAAAGGCCGCTGATGATCTGAGTAGTTTCTGATCTACAGTCGCTCCGTTTGGGCTTCATGCGCCACTGAACCGTATCCAGTTCTCTTTATACATCCATGGATCAAAAATGTGTAAAGGAGTTCCCTCCACTGAGTTTGAACTAATTTCTTTCTCCTTACACTTCTGCTGATTCAAAGCAGAACTGTGTATTAATGGGCAAACCAGCCACAGAGGATTATTATATCACTATGGATTCAGTCCAGACTTTTCCCTCTTCAATTAGCTATCAGCAGCTGCTCTCTAACTTAATAGCGCTCTTATCTAGCCCTGTAGAAAGGTCAAGCCCACTGGGTGAGTGTAGTGAGTGGATAGCTAACATTTAGTACTTGGATTTCGTGTGTGTGTGTGTGTGCGTGCGTGCGTGCGTGCGTGCGTGCGTGCGTGCGTGCGTGCGTGTGTGTGTGTGTGAAAAGGAGTGTGTGTGTGAAAAGGAGTGTGTGTGTGAAAAGGAGTGTGTGTGTGTAAGAGATAAGGAGTGTGTGTGTGTAAGGATGTTGAATATGGTGGGTCTGAAGGGCAAAGAAATGTCCTTTGTGTGTGTGATGGCGTTGAAAAATGTGAGAAGATGTAGGTTGAGGGAGAGCTATTTGAAATGCAGACGTACAATTCATAATTGGGGTCAATCCTATTCACCATCACCTTTTTTTCCAAGAATGTAAAATGTGCGATCTTTGCTTTTAATAAAAACTCAGTCATCAAGACCTGTCTACCCTCTGTCATTATTTTTAATGAACTGAATATATAAAGAACATACCTTAAAGGGGGTTTTCAGGCTTAGTATCCACTCATGCAGCGTTTTCTCTCAACACTCTTATTCATTTGCATTGACATCATAACATCTTATTGTACTAAAATCTCTGGTAGTACTTTGGTCTTTTGTTAATAGAAAATGTTATTGCAGGTATCCAGCAGCTACAACACAAACACACTTATTTAACCACACATAGACCTCGACTGTCCCTGCTGGAGTATACGGGATGAAATAAAGACCCTGATTGTTACCTTCTGAGCTCGGCGTTTGTCTGCTCTCTGGTTCTGGTGGTAGATTCGACTGAAGTTGGAGACGATGACGGGGACAGGCAGGGCGATCACCAGCACGCCGCTCAGGGAGCAGATGGAGCCGAAGATCTTCCCGGCGATCGTCTTTGGTACCATGTCTCCGTATCTAGTAATGAGACGGATGGGGAGAGGATAGACAAAGTGATGAAACGCATACATTTGTAGCCTGACGATACACTTGGTATGTTTAATGCCCATTTCCAGTTTGTGCATGAAGTGGAAATGCAATCAGTTGTTTTTCCGGAAAGCCTTTGTACTTGCGTTAAGCTGGAAAGCTGGCATATGTAAAAAGCAAATAGAAATGGAATACCCCTTGACATTAAACATTCAAATGAAGACAAAGTGGTCATTCTATCCTGCTGTTGCATGTGTCTGTATTGACAATTCTGATGCTTTTTTTTCACTTTGTTACAAATCATTTAACTCCTGTTGTTTCAGCTTCTCTCAGGCTCCCGATAATTGAATTACACAGGTGACTGGCTGCTTTAACAGGTGGACAGAGGTAGAGAGATATAGGATAGTGATACTGTAATTTATGCAGCTCAGACCGGGCATAACAAAGCCATGCCAGTGGGCTCCAGAGCCAGGAGGAAACCAAGGTTGGCTCGCTGAGTAAAGCTGTGGGCCATGGTGGCGTGTAGTGGAACAAATGGATTTTAAAATACGGTGTTCTCAGACCAGCTTGTAAATGGGGTGGGAGAAGAAGTGAAATCATCTCCTGGAGAGGCCCTTGACAGCATGTTCAAGTGATTTGAAGCAATGGGAAACTATTTTTGCAGGTGCATGATCGGGACCATTTTCAGGGGAACAAAGAGACAACTAGACGGAGTAAAGACGAGGGCAAATTCTCCATTGCCGAAGTCCCTGTCAGACTGATTTTCCTGAAGGGCCATTTTTAAAAGAGATTGAGCCTGGGGTTTGATTTTGATCCTAAAGATTTTACTAAAACACTTGCTCTTGTCACTGGCCTTTTTTATCTCTTGCTCTCTGGCTGTTAAGCCTCTGAGTTTCCTCTCCACTGCGCTCTCGACACAACGAGACTCTTGACAGGTAAGCCCCATGCACTGTTGACCGCTGTGTCTCTGGAGGGCCGCTCTCAGCACAGACGTGTGTGGGTGCTGGCTTTTCACTGTTGTTTTTTTGTTTTTTTTTGGTCCCACTCTCATGCTGAAAAGCACTATAATCACTCTACTTACCTCCTGCTTACTACCCACAAACTGAAGAGCTGGGGGATTATCACAAACCCAGCCTCCTGCTCTGCCAAAATAAATATTTGCGAGGGAAGAACGTGATGTTGCTCAAATCCTCTTTGAACATTAGTTTTTCTCTCATTTATTTTTCTCACAAAGTATGAAGGAGCACAGATGATGCAGATCACAAATAATAACCCAAATGAGACTACACTAACTGACAGACCAAAGGATTAACTAATCCCGTGAATAATCTGTTTGCTTTCCAAACAAAATGTAAATGTTGAATACTGCCAATAAAGATGGATTTATGAGTTATTTACTATGTTTGCAATAATAGAGAATTCCAGATTTAAACTTTTTTCTCAAAGTATTTGAGAGCCGTAAGTAAGCGCAGAAAGCACAGAAAGCAGAGATTCAGAAATATGAAGGATTATTGACAAGCAGTGGAGATTTGACCACAGGGCCGGTTGTTATTGTTGCTGAGTCCTGCTGCTGGCTGCCAGAAAATCAGACAAATGATTTCACAGTTTGCTCCGCTCACTGTCTGTCAGCCGATGAGGGGTGACACTCTCCTGGTTGTGTCTCTGCCTACTTTGGGGTAATAATGTTTGACACTTCATACTCACTATGATGTGTCAAACATCCTTTCAACTGCTACACAGGAATATAAGAAATGCTGCTCTTTGCTTAGTTCACAACAGGGTGTAGTGTGAAAAAATAGAAGGAAGCCAAGACAAAAGTGATGACTAGTTAGTTGTGAAGGCTTGTATGGAGGCCAAAAAGGGGTTCATACTGGAGCTATTCCTTCATTTACATCACTTCTCTCATTACAAAATGTAAAACCCACCTTTTTATTGAAATCTTCATTAAAGCACACCAGGCATCTCTTTTGATTTTTTGCAGCTATTTAAAAGCATTCAAGTTTGAATCATCCCTTACATTTTTTTCAAAATATTTGAGGATCACTGCCTGAAACTTTGAACCATACCATTCAACAAGACACTGCGAGGATAAAAAGGTATGTTTTTAGTGTATATAACTTTACACATTTTACAGACTGCTGATACGAAAAGTGACATGAATATAAACATTTTATATGAATTGATTTGAATCTTGACTTTTAAGTTATTGAGGTGATTATTAAAAGTATATCCTTAAAAATATTTATGATTTAAACAGAAATCCTAAAATAGTGGTGTTTCAGTCCTTTTTGAAGCAGTGGGACAGTTCAACAATGCCATGAATCCTTAAAAATCTCATTTCAAAATGTGTAGCAAGGATCAAAGGAGTCCACGAGTTTGAACATTAAGTGAATAATCCCTAAGAAGCACTGAATGATTAATGGTTTAATAAACAACAACTAATGACCAATGGGGCCCACTTAGCCTCTCCGGTGCCAAAAATACACTCATGACTTATCTTTACCTCACCCTATTACCCTTTATTTTTTAGGATTGATGTGTTGTAATCGTCTCCAAGTTGTGCCAAGACAGGCCACATACATGAATATATATTTTATTTATCTGTAGCATTTTATACGGATTTGCATAAACTGATATAACAATATGCTTAGTTTCACACAGTAGTGGGCAGCTGCAGTATGAAATGTCAAGAGTTAGAAACGTCCACTCATTAAAATATTTCAGATTAATTAAATAGTCAATACATCTCAGACAGTTTGAAAAATTCAAATAGCCTTTTCTGCATACATAATGCAAAACACTGCAGGCTTGTCTCCAGAATAAATATGGTGAATATACTGTATGGTACTCCTTGATGAAAGGACAACAGCTGTTAACCTGTTCAAATCAATACATTGATATGAGCCACTTTGCTATTCCAGTATAGGATAAATTAAGTAAACAATGAATTATTCAGGAAAAGCCTGAAAGATTAGTGAAACATTGCAACAAGGCACCAAACACAGCAGTGGGGATATTTTCCCAGTAAATAGTCTTTCACAAGGACTCATTATTTTGCTTATTCCGTCGGCCACAGTATGAAACAGGTGGCACAATCTTTTGTGAGTCATATATTCTGTGCTTCAAATCTCTAGCTTGTTTTACTCTTCATTAAAAGAAACAGTAGCTTCAACATGGAAAGTGCGGCGTGCTCCTCATGAAACTGAAGTGATCTTGGCGTGCTGCATCAAAAATGTAAAATGAAACCAAAGCAATCAATCTGGCTGAATGATTTCTGCTTATGGGAGGTAGAAATGTTAGTGTCAGAGTCAAACTAAGTCAAATGTTGTTAGCTTTGCTACAGTAAATAACATAAGAGCTGTTATGCGAGAAAAGCTAGAGGACAAACATATGGTTCAAGTAATGCAGGTAGGGGTGTTCTTATTGTTGCTCTGACAGGTGTAAAGGGGCATACACTGCAAATTGTCATTTATAATTATTTCTTGAAGATTGATCAGCTGTTTGAAGTAAAACATGCTCAGAAAGCCCATAGAGAGCAACACACACGGACACACACACACACACACACACACACACACACACACACACACACACACACACACACACACACACACACACACACACACACACACACACACACACACACACACACACAGACACAGACACAGACACAGACACAGACACAGACACAGACACAGACACAGACACAGAACTGACTTGTCTGACTTTTTTTGGGCTTCTGCAAATGAATAAAATCTTCTGATAACACAACACGCCGTGGAGGGTGCAGTGGCTGAAGATGGAGGGTCACTGCCGGCTATGTTTAAAGAGTAAAAACATTGATGTCAGGAGAGGGCCAAAGCTCCTTATGTTTTCAATCCAATTATAAACTACAACCTCCCCTTGGACACCCCCCAGAAATGAATTTTGAGCATGCCTCCGTCTCCAGTACAAGGCAAGACTTAAAGACGTAAAGTTCAATATTTACTTTGTACCAACTTCGAGGTCATTACTCTTTAACAAGAATGTCATCACAGTTACTAAAAAGTCCGATGCTCCTGGGGTCAATGGTTGTGCGCTCAAACAAAATGAGGGATTTATTTGCCATCTTCACAAATTGTCCCAACACATGGAGTTTTGTTGCATTTTGCTTAATGAAGAGAGACAGCTTCTTTGTTGTGGATATATTTGCTATGAGGATACATTTATCCTGAAATGCTAATTTTGAATTATTCATCAAGTTAAAAAACATCAAGGACAAGGAAACAGATATAAGGGAATTATTTAACCATGTAAAGTTAAAGCGTTTGCTAAACAGATCAGATGATCCTTTCAAGTCTTTAAAGGATGAACTAAAACACAGTAATATAAATCTCCTGAATGTAATGTTTAGCAGCATAATCCTGATTGTTGTTTTGTCACAGACAGACATTTGCTGTGTGACACTGCAGGTTAAACAGGAGATCTCTTTGCATGATGTTTACATAATCTGCCTGGAATCTGAATGGCTCTAACAGCATGCTACTGGAATCAGTGTTGGATAATCCCATTATGAGTAAAGAGTTTGGAGAATGTCAATCCACTTTGCCAGGCCGTCAAACAATCACATAACAAATTGCTAGAATCTTAAATACATTTTTTGCAATAAATTCTACAATGATCGCAAGATCCTGGGAAGATTGCATCAACAAAGTTTGCCAGGGCAAAAAACACATGCAGAGTTCAATCTAATTTGAAGGTAAAACTGAACAATAGCCAAATGAAACATAATGTCAGTAATACAGTAAATGTATAAACTACAGCTGACTACATCGAGAGCAGTGGAACAAACAATACATGAAAAAAAAGAGATGTAGCCATCTTACAAAGTAGATGATTGGCTAGTAGTGTACGAATGTTGCCTAAAGGGGCTTTAATAATTACATGTTGTGCTTTACATGCTTTAATGGTCAAAAAGTGCATTATTTTTCTGAAACCAGAGCCAAGTCTGCTCTGATTTGTTAGCTGGCCGGCTCCGTTAGGATTTCTTTCAACCGCTTAGAGATGTTCCACCACTTAAAGGTGGGGTAGGTAATTCACTTCAGAAACACTTTTTGTTATATTCCATGGAATGCTCTTAACATCCCAATAGCAATGAATATATTAAATGCTTTGACAATAAATACATTAAAAAAATTCATCTGTGGAAGCCGTGGCGCTGTAAAAAGCACGACCAATCATCTGAGCCGGCCCGGCTAAAATAACTGGATGGCCTACCTGCCTGTCAGCCTTCCATCTGTGCACAAACTTATCTCGTGCCCTCATTGGTCATGTGCACGTTCGTGTGTGTTGGAGTAGGGGCTCTGTAAGGAAGTCTGAAGGAAGGGGCAGATCTTTTCCGGTTGTGTACTTTCAAATTCTAGCGCACTCGAGCTGGTTTCTCCAAAATTACATACCCCACCTTTAACCCATGTACTAAGTCCGGCCAGTGGGCCAATTACAGCCCGCTGTCAGATCCCGCTACTACAAACCCGCTACAAAGTTAAGGTATTCCATATAATCTGTTCAATGTTATCTGACTCTCCAAATATAAATGAAAGGTACTGTTTTTAGTTATACTTCCTTTTGAAAAATAAAGATAATTGTGATAATGAAAATTGTTATATAACAGTGTATTTGTATGTCATTTTTATGTTTAAAAAATGTCAGAAGGGACAATGGCCCCCGGACATATTCAGATTATCAAATCCGGCCCTCTTTGAAAAAAGTTGGGACACCCCTGCCTTAACCCAGGTACAATGTGTCGGAACGCTAGCACATGGAGGTGCGAGTGTCACTATGTCGCTAAAGTAAACAAAGGACTACAATGGAGGCGTTTCAGGCAGTGGGGGAGAGAAACTCCCTCTGGAGGGAACTTTGGGATTTTAGCCTTTGCAGACCATTTACATACACAAAAACCTATAACACTGCAGGAAAGGGAAAACCCCAAAAAGCATAATAGGGCCTCTTTAATCAAATCAGCAGACACAGAGCAACATCAGCAGTTATGTGTAGTCTGGCCACCTGGCAAATGTGAGTCCAATACTCAATCTAGTTTTCAGGCATTTGTGTTCTTTCAGCGTGTTCCCCGGCTGTTTGTTAACTTTGTCTGTCTTCTGTTTGGTGCTGGGCATGTAGTGTACAGAGGGTTTATTCGAAAAAATGTGTTTCTGCTGCCTGCTGGAGATGAGGTTGACGAGAGCCGTGAGAGTGATTAAAAGCACACAAATTGCCTTGAAACTCAAAGAACAAGCCGCAAACATGTTCAAATGCTCCACAGAGCCAAACTGCAGCACAGTCGTGTGATAACTATCTCTGAATTCACAACTATGAGTAACTTTACATAACACAGCCATTTTACCTGTTGTAACCATAACAATATTGATTAGTGCAGCTTTAAAAATGGCTTGTCATACTTGCTCTGTCAGATCTTTGTTTAGAAATGTCCCTGTGTTACACAATCTCAGAAATAAATTGGCTTACAGTCCTGAAGACCAAAACTCTATTACATCTTAAATACCCTGGAATACATCAAGCTACAGTTAGATTATAAACCATAGGTTGCTTAAGCTCACAAGGTGCACAGTCTGCACACTAACACACATACTTATATGTACTGCATAAAGTATGTTATTAAGATAGTATGAAAACTGCACATTTTGAATTCAGACTTGTTTCTTTTGCAGTATTAAACAGTAATGAACACATCTGAGCCAAAATCATTCTGCATTGTATATTTCTGTTGAAAGCTGCTGGCTGATTTTGAATTTTATCAAGGTCTCAGTTCCCTTTCCCTGAAGGTAAAGCAGGGTTCTATACAAAGAACCGCTGCTGTTTTGTTATTCCTCTCTTTCATAATTCACAATACGTGTTTGAACCAATCTGTTCCCCTGATCAGCACAGCGGCAACACAAAAACCAATCTGCTCTGCTAAAACTCAAAACGTGAACATGAGCAATGGCTGACCTCACCATCTTTCCAGGGGGAGTTCAGGGTTACACAACCTCCTGTACAGATATTTACACACAATATCGCGACTCTGTTTTCTACTGAAGAAAAGCAGGAGACTGGGTGATAACAACAGAAACAGGGGAGCAAGAACGAGAGGTTTACATACAACCCAATGGCTGTTGTAACACACTCAGGCACGCAACAGGTGTGATATTTCACTTTTAGTGTGACCTGCTGCCACTGCATAGCAAGCACCATTAATCATAACCTATGTGAGCTCCTGTTTAAATCAGGCATGGTCTATCTCAACAGGGAGGGTTAACGGCAAGGGCAAACTAAACTGCCACAGGGCAGGTTAAAACATGACCTTAAGAACTGTGATTGTACATAAAAGAATGAAAAACGTGTCATTAAAAGAAGTTCATTATTGGTCAACGTATGATGAATGAGGGACGAGAAAACAAAAAGCGGTGAATAAAGACACATTTTCCTAACCTTAGTTTACCAAGGGAAGATTTTCAACGATCACACATTGTCCTTTTCAACTCCCTGTTTAATATTCATACGTAAGCTACAATTTACCCATGCTGCCCCGGAAAGCCACTGTCCTCTTGTGGCTGATTTTGTTTTCCAATAGTTTTACAGTATCTCTGGTCCTCTGAACATTTCAAACAAATGTTTCTTCAACCTGATTTGCAGTAACATGTATATGATCAATACTTATTAAAATGTTCCAACTAATGGTCGTTCATATACAAAATACAAACTTTTTTCAACAATTAAAATGCATTTATTGTAATGGTCCTGTAATCATGAGGTGATCAAGTCTTCATTGTATGAGTGATGTATACAAACACTAAGTTGAGAGACTTAATAAATAGATTGTATACAGTACATTTGAAATAAAGAGTTTCACTGAGAAAATTCAGCTTTTAAAAAAAAACTGTATAGCCTGGCCATCATTCTGAAGTTGTCACACTCCCACAGCTGCCTCAGGGTCTGCATTGCACCAACAGTGTTACATCATGAAAAACAACTTATTCTCTCGTCCATCTCTGTGACTGTTACATCCGCCTGACGGACTCCCGTTCAAGCCGTGTACTGTTTTAAATCATCACAATCACTAGAACTACTAATACTACTTTACATTAGGACTTTAAAATCTGCATTATACAATTGTTGTTGTTTTTATGGTTTTGTTTATTATGGTGTCTACAAATCGATAAGAACAGGAATCCTCATAGTCATTTTAGGAGTATGCTTATGATCAAATGTAATTTAAGTACTGTATTATCAGATAATTATTCTAAGCTTTCATTAGTAAAACTACCCCATCATAAATATTACTACAGTATACTCAACTGGCGGGTTGGGCTTTCCTAAAAGGTCATAAAAAAAGTCAGGGATCGAAAATAAGACATGGAAAGAGAAAGAAAATGTTCTGCTACACAAACTTGTACACATGTATAGACTTTGTTTGAGGCCCAAATGTTCCAAATTATCCTATTAAACATATGATAATACAGCATTGTATAATAAGAAAAACCTGAAAATGTTTGAGAAGAAACATATCTTTGATATAACTGCTAACAATTTCCAGATATCTGAAATGGTCAAAATGGGGCCAAAACTATAAGCACTGTGTATTGGAAGGGTTAACAATCCAAAGGTTTGTAACTACTAGTTTCATCTTTGACAATATGTTGTGTTTTAAAGATGTTTAATATGAATCTTCCTTTTAAAATTTGAATCTATAAAGGACCAACCATATCTGTCTGATAATTATATCAGAAGGCTGAACAGGCTGAATCAGACACTGTTACGATAAAATATCACAGAAGAGCGATAAGAAATCATTTCAGGATAATAATATGAAAATGTTCCTGCATGGAGGCAGATGTATTTTAATAAAATGATTGCAAAAATAGTCAGACAACTTTAAATTAGTTTAATGCTGCATGATTTTGAAATTCTTCTCCTGCCCCATGCACTGAATCATTGCTCGCTGTTCTTTTTGTCTGTTTGTAAATGCAGCCCAGGCGTCATCAGAGTTTCTCCCTATGCAGTCAGTCTGATGCAATCATCAGAAGTAATGAAGCATAGTGTCCTGTGGATGTGACAGGAAATTCTTATTCTCTTTTGTTGTTCACTACCTTGCAGGGATGTAAAAGTGTGTGCAGCTCAGAGAAGTGCTGGGGCAGCAGAACATTCAGGAACATTTGTTTTTCAGTGCTAAGCCGTGCAGGCACCAGAAATGGTATCAGCTTTTGTTATTATGGTAAAAAACCTTCAATGACAATTAAGTCTGCTAAAACTTGGGTTTCAATGGATGTGGACAATAACAGATTTTTACCAGTTAATAACAAACACAGCTTTAAAATAAGGCATTGTTTTGTAGGCTTTGTTCTCAATCACATTCTTCCTCCTGCTGAGCGTAGGATTAAGAGTGTTATCCTAATATGACTGCAATGAATGGCAAACACACTTATTCATGCTGAATGAAAAACATATCTGCATGTTTGAAAATGATGAAATACGGGGTAAAAACCAAGCAAATGTTTGCAAAGACTCTGTAAGTGTTTTAATCAGGAACTGAGATATTTGAGAGAAAATCATATTGCGGGGTCATATTTCTCCCGCATTTCTCCCGATTTCTGACAAATTGAGATTTACTCACGACTGTTTCCACTCAGACTTTAATACAGCTACACCATTGTTTGGTTTCCATGGTAGCGCGGCTCTTTAGTAGTGAGTCTCTTTAGTAGCGCGCGCAACTGAAAGTCTGAGAGGGTGAGGAAGATAGTCACAAATAAACTGAACAAGAATGGACAACTCTACTACCACCCCCCCCCCGCGATGGTTTTGAAATGCTCCCGATTTCTGAGGTTGGCAAGTATGGAGCACTAGACAAAGTAAGCGCGAGTGTTACTGTACGTATTGATATCACTATGTCACGGAAGCAAACAAAGGGAAAACAGGAAAGGGAAAACCCAAAAATAGGGCCCCTTTAAAAAGAATCTTGTACATTGCAAACACACAGAAGCCATTTCTACCTTAAATGTCCTCACATTCAGGAAGTATTTCTATTTGGTAATATATTGTAGAGTCTACCTGCTGATTTATGTTTTCTATGAACTTTACAACATGTGACATCTGGTGAGTCTAATGTTGGACAAGAGGAGTCATCATTTAAGCAAACGATCTAACTAATTAGTTTCTCGTCTCTGCCTGACGTCTGCTTCTGATCCTCCTGGCCTTCTCTGTCACTGTGGGTGTATCCAGTGGAAGGAGCTGTAGCTCTTGATCAATGGTTCTCAACTATGATGTGAGGGAACGCAACACAATTAGCTGTGGATCGGGGGAACTTGCCTCCTGTGTCGTATTGGGGGCAAGGAAATGAAAATGTGGCAATTAATAAGCAGGAAGTGCTATACCGTCATTCCTTCTCTAATGAGCCAATCTGGTAATTCTGTGATTTAACTGCATCAAAGGAGCAATAAAGAACTCTGCACAGACTGGTCAGGAACTACATTAAATTGACATATCAAAGGACAGCTGGATATGACATGTCCTACAAATTACTTTGATATTCTATGAGAGCTAGAAGCCAGCCAGAATGCCTGTAGAGTGTGACAGCTAATCCGTTTACATCTCAGATTATGTGTTTGCATTGAACACTTATTACATTAAAGGCCATCCTAAACCAGCAGTATAGAATGGAAATGGACAATACATACCCCCAATAGTGTGGCTCCAGTGATGCTGACTTGTTATCCTTTACTCCCCCAAATAAGAAGCACCAGGACTCGATCATTTAAGAAAACATGATATAAATCAATGCATAAAAGTTGAGCCTCAATGAAAATACATTAATGGCGGTCCTTCAGTAAGAGTTAACACATAGTCACAATAAGTCATTCACACAATTAGGCTCAGTAGAAATACATGGTTGAGAGTCCATGCTCTGAATTGCATTGCCAGCCATCAGATAGTTTCACATTTGATGGAACAATATGGTCATAAAACACAGATACGCCGGGTAATTCTCCAAGGTAACTGATGTTTCCCTGTTATGGCAAATATAGGCGAGTGGATTCCAATATATCTGCTATATTTATTCTTCTTGTGGTCCATCTCTATGAGTTGGTTTTTCAATCGCCTCACTCTTTTTCTGAGCCAATTTAAAGACTAAAACCAACAAGCCTTTGCTCCTTTCTAAGACAGGCTGCAAAGATGAAAAAATAACATCCTTTTATCTACTTTCTTTTGGGTCTCAAGGAAAAACTTTGTTATGGCATTTTTTACAGTTTTGATGTCCAATTATCAAGTTACTCTTTCAATATACTATTCTTGTGACAGTAACAGACTACTGCCAAACACCCACTGTGGCTGGATTAACACAAAACAGACACAACACCGACGACTCATAGGGTAGAGAAGTATTGTCAGGAAAAACAAAAAAAATGAGATGATGCGAGTCAGAGCAGGGACCTGTTACCCACCACAGAGAAAGACATGGTTTACTGGATTACAGCTACCCTTCTGGACATGGCTCTCCAAACAGCTGCTCAAGTACATTTCAGCCTCAAAATTATAACAACCAAGGATATTAAGGGGCAGTTTCAACAAATCCAAACAGGATTAGAGACTGAAAGCTTTATTTGTTGTCTTATGTGATAGTATGCAGTAGTAAGATTAAATGCAATAAAGAAGCAATAAAATCAGTGAGATCATCTGTTGGTTGAATAAAACCCCACAATACCTGCACATCCGATCACATACCTGCACTAACCATCTTCCCACGTGTCTCACCTTCTCTAACGGTATATCCCTCCTCATGTCCAACCTCCAATCAGCTGTTTCTCCATCAGGCTCCATTAGAGAGCACACAATGAGAACAGAAATGAAAAAGCTTTCTTTGGGATCTTTTAAAAAAGCCTCCAAAGTAGGTTACAGGAGAAAGTAGGCTGCCAGAAATGCTCGGGAGACCCAAGGAGCTACTGTTGTATCACTCAAGAGGAGTGGCATCCCACTTCAGGAGTTCGCACAAAGAGACGGATACAAATGTGGTATTTGTGATGCAGCAAGTAGTGCGTAATTGGCCTTTAAAGTTATCTTAAAGCAGAGGAATCATTTAGAGTGGGCTAGATGGCAAATGCGAAGCCTTGAATGAAACACTTCTAGATCGGAAATATTTGCAATGAATGATACAACTCCAACACCACATTTATTTAGCCTTTTTTAAATTTGGAGTTTTTGGAATTTAATCCCACATACAGTTAATAATGTTCGCTTGGTAAAGATCAATGACTTTCTCCTACTGTATGGGAGGTTTATTTTGCGATGTAGCGTAGAAGTCTTAGAAGCTAATGCTAGCATGCTAATTTCCCCAATATCCCCACTTATTACATTTGAATTAGAATTACATTTGTTATAGATAATTATAGTTCCGTGTGGGGCAGAAGAAACATACTGTCATGTAGCAGTATTGCATGACATGTTTTACTAATCAGTGACCCATAGCTTTAATTACAGACTTCTAATTATTTGATTAGCATCCAGCCAGGATGTAAAGCGGAGGATGTAATTGTAAGTAGAATGAATGTGTCTTGTGTTTGGATTGTAGTATGGCAGGCGCATTGTTGGATGGTCAGGTAAAGTGTTGAAGACATTCTAAATGTAGCATACGCTTAAAGGATTTTAATTATTTGGTGGACTTTTCTTCAAGGTAGCTAAAATAAATCTTAATGACGCTATAGTTCACAGCAGTAGGCCACATTAGCTTTTATGCCAGTTCACTTGTGAGCATTCAAGTGGGTAGTATTTTGAATGGTGAAAATAAACTAAAGACATGGAATGCCAGAAGACCAATAAACTAACCCTAATCTGGCTAAATTGTTTTTTCAAATATCGGTATTGAGTCACAACTATGAGGTAAACTCACTTCCTCGAAAAGTGCTGGTAACACTGCTGAAATGATGACTCACCATGATAAATGTAAATTAATTGTTATCGTATTTTTCTCCATGGCTGAAACTACACGCGTCTTGTCAGAAGCGGAACAGCGTGAAAAGGTTAACTTTGATCTCCAAGTTTCATCTCTGCTATCTCTCTACCTGTCTCTACATTATAAATGTGGGGCGAGGTATGACTAATCTTTTTTTGTTGAAAAACAACAGTGCAGTGACTAGACATAAATTAAGGCTTGGTAAAAATGTCATTAGACAGAACACTTGAACAAGTTCACATTCAAGAGAAAAGTTTTTAAACCCATTAATCCAGATAAGACATAGCGCTGACAGCATGAACTTATCAACAGGAATGTTTAGGACGCCTCTATTTCACTTCAGGCCCCCAAACAAAATGTAGGTAAACAGAGCAAAGGTCTGTGCGAATTTAAGCCTAGAGACAATGATAGGATCTTATTAAATGATAACAGAACAAAATGTTGTTGTAGTTGTTTTTTTCTTTGCGTGAGAGACACCACTAATGAGAGACAGAACTAAAAGTCTACAAAGAAAATAACTGATCCACTGGGAATTCACATGATCAACAGCCAACAAACCTTTACAAGAGAAACGGATGGCCTTTGAATCACAACTAATGCACTGAGAAAAGAGAAGAAAAGCACACATTATTTTTCAAACATGAACATACAAATATTACTAAGTGAATTTCTTCCACAGGGGTCAGACATTCATGAATAAATATGTTGCTGAAAATGTCATCATGAAGACAACCTCAAGGATGCTTTCCGAGATATGAAGTATCTTCTTTGTTTAATATTAGAAAACACATTTTCTTCAACCACTGCGAAATAATTTCCCCAAAAATGAGCATGAATATTGTCCATGGAAGTGATATCAAAAACAAGCAGTTTAAATATATTCACATCTGTATTTTAACCTGCTTAATGAATTAGATTTGATTTTGAGCAATGCAAGTTTATAATTAGCCCGATCAGGAACACATCTTTGTACTTCAGTACTGTTTCTTAATACAGACGTATACACCCCCCCACAGGCACCCATTCACAACAGCTTTCTCTACTCTGACGTTCCTAATTAAGCCTTCTTTGTTTCCCCTCTTCGGTTCAGTACATCGTGTGCCCTGGATGATTGGATTAAGGTTTTAAGTTTCTTTATTATCATGTGCACAACAATTACAAGACTACAACTAAGTCTTTGACAATGGAGCCCTTTAGCAATGCTCATTAAATATATATGTATAAATACATAAAAAGGAGAATCACTAGAGTAAAAGCTAAATAAGAAAGAGGACATAAGAAAGAGCAAGTTAAAATATTTTATGTATATAAACTATGGCCCGGGGGCCAACTGCGGCCCGTTGTCCATTTTGAATTAGCCCTCAGCAAATTCTAAAAGTATAATGGAATATCTGAACACCTGAAACTTATCCACACCTGCTTTTCTTATATTATACTTCTTAAATATATATGTAAACATTTATAACACAGTAGTATTCATGTGTTAATAAGCCCACTTTTCAAATAAATTCAGTCAATTCAAGTTTAAAACATTTTCCAACAAATCTTAGTTGATAAAAATAACTTATTTGCATAACACGCTTGAAATACACCCCTTCACATTTCCCCTAACAATCTGAGGCTTCTGTTTTAAGGGGCAAGCTGCCAACACTTTTGTAACAAAACAAATGAAACCCTATGGAGAGCTGTGATGTAGGCTGTTTTTTATTAAAGCATATTCAAGTATTAAGCATAATTTACCTACATTTGATTGAATTTGCTAACTTATAACTTAACTAATGAGGCAATATACCTCACCTCTAGTGAGTGGCCCAGCCCTTCCTATGTTGTCCTTCATGTGGCTCTCAGTGAAAAAACTTTGGACGCCCCTTGTCTAAAGTTAACCTAATCGTTTAATGAGGCCCGATAAACATTCACTAAACAAAACTGTTGGATTGAAAATATCCAAGTTTACAATCTGTTGTGAAATGTTAAACAGGAAATATAACGATGAATGACGTATGCACATATAGTACTGTTACTTACCTACATATGGCTTGTGTGTGTGGATGAAAGAGGGTATGCAGCGGATGCCTGGCTTCTATTGCCCCCCCACAGGAGTTTGTCTCTTTGAACTGGTGTTTGGTATGAAACCTGGGAGTGGGAGCCCTTTAGCCTAAAGGTAGGCTCAGCTGGGAGTGGCAAACCTCCTCTCATGTTTTAAGTTTTGGGGTAAATGATGGATGGATTTAAATCTATCAATGTTAAATTCAAACCAAAATAAAAACTTCAGGTTTCCTGGCAGACTTTTTCTCTGATTAAGAGCTGCACACACTCGGTTGCTACTTTATTACCCTGAAAAAAACGAATGCAGACCAGCTCAAGATCCTAACTTAATAATAACATGTATAATGTCCAGTTTTTGTTCAAAGTATTTTAAAGAAGTGCCCATTTATTCAACATCATTCTCCATGTTAAGGCTTTAGCTTGTGGTTCTGTTAAATTGTATAATGTTATACTGTGTTTCTGATATTTTTTCCACCCCAACCAAGAGTAGACATGTCATGTTAGAAGTGTCTAATTGTCAAAAATATTGATGCACAGATAGGAAGATCTAACAAATCTAATAACTGAATTATTTGTTAAACAAAGATGTAGAGTATGTGAGTAGGTACTTCATAACAACAAATCACTTTGATTCTTTTTTTATATTTGAAGGTCACTTTTCATGGGATTAGCATATATTTGTTATTTCTATATATATGAAATATATGTGATCTATATATTAACCATTTACTTTTTACTTATTTCACTGATATACAGTAGAACGTCTCTGATTAAAGCAGTTTTGTTCAGAAGTAGGAAAACACATAACTATAAGACGGTATGCAAACCTTTAACCCCAGCAATCATCTCAGATAATATAAATTGATTATGCCTGGAATCTGATTTGAAAATTGCAAATAATAATCACACATAGTCAGTCATAAATCCTCAGAAAAAACAATTGGACTCCTATGGGTAGTAATACTCGGATGTCTGCGTCTGTGATGATACATTTAAATATATCAGATTAGACTTCAGATTTACACGGAATATAATATCTGCAACTTAACACTAATAAATCAGAAGCAGTGATGGCAGTTTTGAGCAGAGTAATATTTCACAGAGGAAGCTGCAGTCAGACGGGTTCAGTTGGCAGTGACGGCAGCAGACATTTCCAAACAGAAACAGAGGCATTAGCCAGCTTAATGTGAGGCAGAACTACACTGTACTGTCTGCACCCCAAGGATTTTGTTATGATGTCAGTTTTAGGTGTTGGTTTAAGTAATTCCAAGACTATTACCATCTGTTTGTGCTTGTCACTGCGTGTTCTAGGCCCTTAAACAAACACTATTTACTCTGCAGTTCCCTGGGCAAACATCTGCTCAGTCGCGATAGGTACTAAATATTAGGCAGCAAAGCCTCCCAAAGCTACGGGGAAGTGGCAGAATAAATTATTCTTGACATTTTCCATGGGGGTGATAATGCAGGCTTTCTGTGCCAGCAGAAAACATTGTTTATTTACTTGTTTTATTGCCATACTCGTTAATTAAAGGTTTTGCTGTACGTGCACAGCATCTTACAACTCAATTGTGAATAAATTAACGTTTAATATAAATTCTAGATATCCTGGTGGTATCCATGTGATTTTAACAATTTCTCTCAAATCCGTCTCTCACCTTTCATTTCATTTCACTCTCTATAGCTCACAATCACATGTCCCTATGAGTCCCTCCAACTGCGAGCAGAAGTGTGAGCAATATGTAATAGGATGGCAATGCGCTATGCAACCAGGAAATCATTATTACATTTTATTCTGTTCATGTGTAGAATAAAGATGGCTTACAGACTCTGGGATTTGA
Source organism: Trematomus bernacchii (assembly GCF_902827165.1). Taxonomy (NCBI): domain Eukaryota; kingdom Metazoa; phylum Chordata; class Actinopteri; order Perciformes; family Nototheniidae; genus Trematomus; species Trematomus bernacchii. The sequence continues at coordinate 8,239,333 of NW_022987698.1, forward strand.
CTTTATGTAACTATCTTTCGATTGATGTATATGAGCTTACATTTTTGTACATCACATCAATACCCAAATTGTGGGTCCATGTCAGTGTTGTGTTCCCATTTTACGCCATTTGTATTCCTTTAAAGAAAGATTATATGGAACCTCTCTTTAAAACATTAATTCAGTTTGTGATCTCTTCAGCCCAAGGTTCACACACCACTCCCTGGACTGGAGTATTGAACAAACCTGAACATGACCAGTGGGCGCACTAAGCCTACAATCCTGGTCACACATTTGGGTCTGCACGCATAACTGTCGTGTAACCCTTGTGAACATGGCGGAAGAAAATAAGCGTTGCAGGGACTAATGCGGACCCTTGGAAACTTTATCAGCACAACATATGAATGACCCTTTGCTGTGATGTATTTGTATGACAAACAAACAGCAACACAGGGCATGTCAGGGCATGCTTCTATAATAAATTAGTTCTATCAAACAAACAACTGCTATGGCTGTTAAATAAACCTTTACCATATCAGCCAATGCAGTCATTTTAAAGCCCTGCAGAATATTTACTGTGTGTGCGTGCGTGCGTGCGTGCGTGCACCTGTGATTCACGCTTGCACCGCCTCACACTGATTGTATCAGACAATGTCATGTGTTTTGCAGGCTGCTGTTAAGGTCCGGGCACATGGAGGAATGCAGGCGAGGAGAGGTGGATACAAACAGGATTGAGCAAACAGAGATACATACACAATGAAGAGCACGGATAGATAAGGCCTGCATGGTGCTTCCACTGTGCTACTTCAATGAATAACTTATTAAAAAAGAAAGATAGATAGGCAACAGCAAACATTATCTGCATGAGTGAAGAAAAGGAAATTAAAACTTTTTTCTAGCGCATGATTTGTTTTGCTGTTAATGGTTTGTCTTACATGAGTAAAGTTTAATTTGATGTACAATAATTAAAGTATTTGTGTAGCATTTTGATTTATGCTTAATGCTACTGTAAATTAGTGTCAAAAAAACACAACCAAAAAAGAATTGTAAGGTTTTACTTTATCAGCATTTTGAAAACGAACAAAAAATTGTTTGTACATTAACACGCCTACTGTATAATGCCTTTTAAAAAAACATCTAGGACAAGGGGCATCCACAATAACTCCATACGTTTAAAACATCTGTACGGAGCCCTAAAGGTTCATGAATAAAAAAAAAAAGTATCTCGTTCGCACAATATACTTTCTCGTTCGCACGAGAGAGTTACCGGTGAAATGGCAATGCATACATTATTTGAAATATATTTCAAACTCAGACTTCATTTTAGGGACATTTCGGCCAGGGGTGTAGAGCTATTTGTTTACCGGATCGGCAAAACAGGAGAGTCTAAACCTGTCTGCCTTGATCTATGAATTCATGTCTGTGACTCTCACAGTATCTGCTATCTGCGCACAGAGAGCTGTGTCTTTTACACACCGCCTTCACTGTGTTTACCTTCATTAGAACAGCTGAATAGAGATTGAGGCTGCTACGTTTTAACCACACACACACACACACACACACACACCTCTACACACATCGAGCTGCCCGATTATTCCCCCTATTACTCGTTTTAAGGAGATGTCCGGTCACCAGGGCGCATGATGTGTGTGTGTTTGTGCTCTGCTCAGCTCCGCTCGGTGTGTGTGTGTTCGGTGTATGTGTGTGTCCGACACGGGCATGTGTTTTCAAATTACCATGAACAGTAATTTACACACACCTGGCTAACTCCATAGGTATATGTGTATTCCCAAGTGAAAGAAATTCGTTTAATCTTAATCTCGATGTAGTGCTTAGTCCTGTCAGAGTGCACCGGAACGAACGGCACTATCATATCTTCTGAAAACAAATATACACACACACACACACACACACACACACACACACACACACACACACACACACACACACACACACACACACACACACACACACACACACACACACACACACACACACACACACACACACACACACACACACACACACACACACACACACACACACACACACACACACACACACACACACACACACACACACACCTTCTTAATAAAACTAATAATATGGCATAATAATCTGGCAGTTCGAAGTATATCGTGCGCACGAGATATTATTTTTTATGAACCTTTAGGGGCTCCGTACATCTGCATCATCCTCATTGCCAATCCTTATGACCCAGACCAACTGAATGTATTCACCCACAGTAACTTTAATTCTCAGCACTCACAGACACAGCAGTGCTGGACAGTCACAAGTTGTTCTGTTCTGGGCTCACAGAGCAACGGTCAGCTAATGATGGTCCCTGGGTTGACTGAAAGAGTGAAAAGCAACACGCTGTATAGTTTGCACCAAGTCATTGAAGTATGGATGAAACTCTTGAAAGTCTTGAAAATAGCCTGCAGGGTGGCTCTTAAGTTCTGAGGTACTTTGTATTCACTTGGCACCAGGCCATGCCCTTGTTATGAAGTGTGACAGGGAACAAGGTGTCTGCTCTTGTCTATTGAGATCAGTCCTTACTCACTGACAAGTTTCGAACTGAAAGGCAATGCAGGTGATGCTTTATGAAGAGAGGGGGCTAGAAGAAGAATTGAGCACTGGATTTGATCAAATCAGTTCCACAATAGCTGGGGGCATGAGGACATGAGACGAGAGAAATGAGAAGTCAGGAACAAATTTGCAGAACTTCTTCGCATTTCAATGTCAAATGGAAAAGGTTGTACATGTGTATGCATGAACCTTCCTGACGGTCAAGAATATGACAAAAGGATACAAAAAATGTCACATTTCGGCGCGTCAGAAATACACTGTTATCGATTCTTCAGAAGCTCCATACTCCCCCTCACACCCCATCCCTCTCCCATCATCCCCCTGCTTCATCTCATAGAGGATGGGTTGGTGAGGGAGAAAGCTATTCAGAGTCCTCCACCCACAGTGTGGGCCTCAGCAGGGGGGTCTACAGCCAAACTTACCCCCCAGTCCCACTCATACTTTGAGGATTCACCTCATGACCTTTCAAACTGACCTCAACTTTTAGCAGCCAGCTGAAAGGCACGAGGACACCAGCTCCACGTCTCTCTGCATTTTAACTACAGCCTCTAACATTTTTCAGTACAGTCAATGAAAACAGCGGGTCAGCCTTGGTCAAAATGTAACTTGCATTTTGACAGCAATGTCAGGTTAAACAAAGATTCGACAGACAGTTTTATATCTAAGTTCAACAGGATGCTATCATTAGCAAACTAGCAATAAAAAAAGAAGTAGTGCTGAGTCTAATAGTCATGAGCTTAACAGGCATTTCATAAAAAAAACTGTTTTAGACACATTTTAATCTTGAGCTGATGACGAAATATGAATGGATCACCAAGGTTATTACAAATCATACCGAAAGTAACACAAATACCTGTAGCCAACTTCATGGTAATCCTTCCAATAAATACTAAGATCCATCGCTTTGTTGACAATATATTTCACTTAAAATTCAGAAAATTACGAAATGTAATGACATTCTTCATTTAATTTCGCATATATACAAAAGCTCATGGCAATCTATACAATGACTTTTGAGATGGTACTGGTAATTGTTTTGCTGAATAAAGGCTGTCATAAGTGGATAATTCCCTTTCTACAGATATACAAACACAGAGAGACACTCCCCAGCAGTGGGAATGACACAATACAAAGGGCTTAGCATTGTTGTAACACGGACAATGACATCCAATAAAAGCATTTGAACTTTAAGCTTGTTCGCTTGTGCTCCATTGAGAGGGGAGCTGCTTCGACAGAAATCAAATAACTCAAGTCAACCTTTGTCACCACTTACGGTAGCTGAGTGCAATTCACCTAGAACAAGGCCCTGTAATTTAAAAATCACCTTTGTGTTGCTGTCTGGGGGAGTCAGTGCTGTTCAGCTGTCAGTGACTGAAAGAGACGTTGTTTACTGCAATCACAGAGCGAGTAGAAGCACTGCAGATTCCACATTTTAAATCCTGCAACTTAGCTTGACCTCTCCAATGGCCAGGTAGAAAAGCTCAGCAGAATGCCACACTGAGATCAGAGCTCTAGGGGATGTAGAGGATGACAAATAAATAACCTATTTAATGTGGTCGGCACAGGGAAACAGATGTTGGCCCAGCACACACTGTACAGAGGAGGTAGAAGTCATGGGGGAAATAATCTTCCCATTTTTTTCCTACCTGAAAAATTCAAAATTCAATACATTTTTCTTTCAATAAGATATCTCCCTGTGAATTGTGGTGGTAAAAAATATTAACTTTCTCAAACTCTTCAGTATATGGTCTATTTTTCAGTGTGAATATGTGTTCAAAAGATCCATACGGCCCTACATGATATATACTATAAATAAACACAGCTCTATTATAAAAAAATAAATCCACCGACTTAGAGTTTTAGCACTGAACTACAGTTAGAAAGAATGTGTCCTGGGCTGACAGGAGTTTCTCAAGTGTTCCTCACAAAGTTTTTTCCAAGTTTTGATTGACACTGTACTGGTATAAGAAATCAGACTGATCAGATATTCTATAGTTCCTTTTCACATAGTCTCAATACAAAATGTATGAGCCCATCCAATTTTTGATTTCAGCCAAATTACAGCTGACATTTTAACAGTCTTTCCAGACAAATACGTAATTAATTATTAATGGTCAAGCAGAATGTTGTCTCTTAATAATCATTAGAGAGCAGTCTGCTCACACATTGATCAAAAACACAGCAAAAACACATAATTCATGTCTTGGAGTTCAGCCTGACACATTACTTATTCATTAGAGCTGGGAATATCTTGCACTAGCCTGCAGTGTTCAGTATACTCTGCATCAGATTACCAAGCAAATCTGAGACTTGTAGGATCTCAATTTCAGCCATAGCCTTTTGTGATTTATAACATTTGTCATCATATCTGAAGAAGTGCAGGGTAGACTATTGTTGCTCTCACAAAATGTTTGCACAATGATAATTTTGATAGAAAATTAATTAATGTGGATATAATAACAAAGTGGGTAAAGGCAAATAATAGAACAGCTCTAAAATAAAAAAAAGACAAGATTTAATCCACAATCTAGGACAATATCAAGTCTCATATTAACCTGTTTAATATTAACCAGGACTGTACATACATAAAACCTGCACTGTTTTTACAAGCTTTAACCTGCACTCACATCTGCACACTTATGTCAATATATTTAACAATTCAAATATGTATATATGTCCATTCAAATGACCAACGTTTTACGGACATATCTGTTTCAAGTTACTTTATCACTTTATTTTCTAATTTTTGTATTATTATTTGTATTTGTATTGTATTTTATCTTTATTTTTTACCTTGTTTGAATCCTGTTTTTCAGTCTGACCCTGTTGCTGCTATCAACGCCTGAACTTCCCCACGGGGATAAATAATTTGCCATCTTATCTTATCTTATCACAATATCTATGTGCATGTGCAGCTGTAATGAGATATTACCAAGGTAATTCATTAATATAAACCTAATTTCTAATGTTGCTAACATAACATCACGTTTGGTGTGGATATCACGTGGAGTTTGTGAGGAGTCGAGACACTCAGTCACGGGCGACTGCACATGTGAACTCAGACCACGTTGGACTCATGTGAACATGTGTTCATGGGGTCTCTGGAGGACCCCTGTGTGATCAGGCTCTCATCTGGCTCTGCCTCTGCCTCAGCCCAGGGGACGGGGCTTGTGTTAACACCATGACAGCATACGTAAGCTCCACCACAACAGAGTTAAAATCACATTAACAGATGGCCTATTTGGCTGCAGCTCTTTAATTAACACCAATGAGGCTTTCACTTTCCGTTGAGTATTATGTTCTATCATCACTCCATTAACTTATTTTCAGTCAATTTTGTTGTCCTATCGGAAGTTTGTTTTGCGATTGCTTATATGGCCCGTGAGATTGTATTTCTCTCCTGATGGAATTCAAGATGAGTTGTGATTGGCTGCAACTGCACAGCCATTTTATAATGAAATTCAGGGCACATATGGCGTGTTATTATTTTATTTTTGGAAACAGGGAAGAGGAACAATTGTACAACTAAAAGTAAAAGTATCAGTGCAGAACTATCTACGCTACAGATGGTCCTCATTATCATAGCAATGGTATTTACATACAAATCACACATTGATGGATTTACCCTGTCATTTCTGCCTTTGCGAGGTGATCAAATTAAAGAAAAGGCAAATTACTTATCTGATTATTTGCTGTCTTACAAGTTACAATGTATATTGTATATACTGTATACGGTATATTGTATATATACCGTGCGTATACAGTATACTGTATGTATTGTTTTTTTCAATTTGTTTTTGGAAACATTTGCGATAAAGTAGATCATATGTTTTACCTGCCAAAAGATGTATCTACATAATCATCAGACAGTCAGTGATATTCTATTTTCTGCTCAAAGCAGATTTAATCAAACTGCATATCAAGCAATCAGAATGATTACGAAGTCTCCTCAAATCAAGATGCACTTCATGTGCTTTTTAAATTGTCCATCCCAGAGGAGAATAAGAGGACATTATTTCATTGGTTGTGCATACCGTACAACAGTGGTTCACACTGGTCTATAATGAGTCGTGAAAGTTGAGTATAAGCGCAAAAAAAAACCATAGGCAGAGCCATCAACTCCCTTATTTTATGAAAAGCAGAGGATAATTACGGTCGTATAAAATCCAGCCTAACTTAAAAATAACTTCTCCTGCTGTTTTGTTTTTAAATGTGCCAATTAACTTGTAGTGTTGTAAAAGAAATGCATAATACGTTTAAAAGTTTTACACATTCATAAGCTTTAAACTCTGGCTACACTTCATTTTTTCTTTATTTCATTAGGTTCTAAACTTCAAATACACAGTTTATTTTTTATCTCTGGAAAATAAACTTAAATGGATGTTAAGTTTGCCTATGTGCCTTGACTATGGAGAAATGTGAACCCTAAGGTTATAAACACTCTTAAACACTTTATACTTGAAATAACTTATTATGACCCAAGTAAGATCTTCAATTAGCAATAAAAAATCCAATGAAACAGATATGCAGCAGTTAACCCCACACATATTAAATGAAGCCCTGATGGCTTCAGATCATTTAAAGAAGTATTTGAATGCAACACAGCTGCCTGAATGTCACAGAAATAATTTCTTCAGTGGCATTAACACCCCGGTACTCTAAGACATCAGCCTTTGTGGCACGAGCATTTTAACAATGTTGATGGCTGACTGGGGTCTTAATCTGTGTTTATGTTGTGTGCTCCGAACTTTAGTTTCAGGGCTGCACTGTTGATTTATGATTAGTTTGTGAACATATTCACCGTTTATCTATCCATGAAAAGGAATGGCTTCTTCATAGACACTCTGCAAACAGAATATTAGTGAGCAAACGTGATATTGATGAGCTTGAGATGGCTGTGCCTGCAGGAGGCCACCTGTTTGTATGTGGGCAGACATCCATCATATCCAACATGCAGAATCATTATCATTAAAGCCTTCCTCTGGATGATGGTTTTAATCTAATGACATCAGGCATTGTTAAGTTGAACTCTTCCTGAAAGTAGAATCACATAAGCATTTTATGACATACAGTACATAGTCAATGCTCAAGGGAGTGTTGGCTCTCTGCCTGAGGCCTGCACAACATATTTAATGGTTTGGAGTGGTTTCAAATAGTGCTTTTATCTACAGATGCAACCACATCCTGAGAGTTGGGGCAGTTAACATCAATGCTGTCTACCTGTTAGTTCAAAATGGTTCTCTGTAGTCTTGGCGAAGTCTAAATGTCACATCTAATGTGTTTCTGAGCATCATCTGCTTCATCTTTTTGCCTGTTTGCTACGGGAGTCTGTTGCACCACTGGCTGATTGGTATTATACGTAATTTGAGAGAAAATAAGGACTAATTGCAGAACTACGAGTTGAATAAGTGGGAGGGTGGGAGACGGACATAAAGACAAACTAAGATGTGTGAAGAGTTGAATATGGTGAGTAAAAAGAGTTCATTTGAAAGCCTTGGTGAAACATTCATTGTGCCTGAGTGGCCATCTTGTGACTCACTTACAGTATGAATGGGCCAAAGCATCATTATCAACCACTCGACCATTAAGCACCTGATACTGTAAGTGGGGTCTGCTGTATCTAATGAGACAGCACAATGAAGGATATAGAGCTTATGCAAGTGTTCATCTGCTAACAGGCAACATGAGGACCACTCAGTATGGAAGACATATCTATAAGAAACCCTTTCAAAAAAGATGTTCATTTAGGTGCTTCAAATTCATTTATTTTTAAAAAGGATTCAGGTTTATCAAACTCATATTTTCTACTTTTGGTAACTCACTCCAAGTAGACATCTGTAAGTTAGTTCGTTTTTTCTTAACTTTCAAATTAACATTGATTGAGCTTATCACTAATGGAAACAATTGCCTTTCATGATAAGGGTGCAGGAGGTATCTAACAGGCAGAAGCTCAGAAACAGAAGGATACCCGATACTTTAGGATAACCTAAAGTAAATGCAATGCATTCTAGGAAGTATATGCAAATGAGCGAACAATGTTCTAACTTGAATTTGACGATCTGAGTAAAAAAGCATTAGGACATTTATTCAACAGAACTCTGACAGGGATAATTAAACACTTGAATTTGACAAACATATCTAACTACGCAGAGTTATAAGTTATTTTCATAACAGAGAGTACAAATAGTGAAAGTAAAACACAACGTTCTCACTACGTTTTGAATAACACATTACTGGCACTTTCACTAGCCAACATTTAGTTAGTTTCAATCAAATGCATCACATTCAGTTTTATTGGATTTAGTAATCCCTTTAATGGTGTGGCCAAAAATAACCTGTCCGAGACCACTTGTGAGCAATGTTCTGTTCCAATGTTCTGTTCCAATGCATGTGTGGTGAATACATTTTCTACAAATAAAGTGTCTTTATATCCAATATTAAAGGTTCAGTAGCACAAAACACAGTTTGCCCCCCAGATGAAATGCTGCTGGGCTCATTTACATGACTTGTATTAGTAAAACATGTTTAAATTGAACATTTGCATTGACAATAATTTGGATCAGACTTGCTAAATATCAGAGCCTCACCATGGCTCTGAACATAAGAAAACTGCCCAAAGAGGAGCGTTTTATGTCCTCTTGGTGTATGCATGGCAGTATGTTGTGCAGAGAAAAGAAGGCTCATTTTGCAGTTCACTCCTGGTGAGGTACTGTCAACAGTATTGGCTCGATAAATCGACAGCATCAAGCCAGACATCACAACAAGGACTTTCTCAAATAGAAGCCCTGAAGCCCACTTCTAAAGTAAAATATGGACAATACATGTTTGGATGAATCAGTTGTTGTCAGATTCACCATATAATTGCCAATTTTATGTTAAAAATCGATGTCTAGAGGAGCATTTCCTATGGCAACAGTGATACTTTTATCTGTGCCAAAGCTCCTGCAGCCAAAAGGTTTTCCAGGACGAGCACCGAACAAGACAGCCTGTCTATTGTGTTGAGGACAGTAGAGAAACACATTGCTGACAGCTCAAGGGAATAAAGCATTGTGCTGTTGCTTCGTTTAAAGAGACAATGACAAAAAAAAGGAGTCGATTCGTCTCCATGGTGACTCCTTACTTTGAAGAGCTGCCCTGATTCTTCCAGCATGACTTGGTGCTAACAAGATATCTTTTTTTTTGAAAGTATAAACATAGACAACAGCTCACAATGATAAGGTCTTATTGGGATCACCATGAGTAATGGGCTATTACAATTTTGGGTAATGGCTTACACACCCAAAGTACACCCCCAAAAGCACAGCTGAGTAGACTTCTCCTTATAAGACTGTGCTCAGTGTCCAGATGTTTTTATCAAGGCAAGGGAAGGCAAGGCAAGGCAAGGCAAGGCACAAAATAAAATAAAAGACGTTTAAGAATAAATACAGCAGAAACACATTATATAATGGCATTTTACAACAGGCATTTAAAAAGCAAAGATAATAAATTAAACACAACAGTTATACAATACATGAATAAAATGCATACTGCAGTACGCATATGATCAGCTCAATTAAAAGCAGCGGCAAAAAGATATGTTTTCAGTCTCGATTTGAAAATACTAATGGCGCGTTTCCACTACAGCGTGGAGCCCCGTTTAAGAGAGCTGTGACGTCAGCGGCCCGTCTTTGGTTGCGTTTCCACTTGGCCTAGTACCGGCCGGCGGGTCCTAATTCACAGTTTTTCTGGCCCCATAAAATCGTGGTTCTAGGGCCAGGAACAACCAGGCTGAGTCGGGCTGAGTATGCTAAACTAGAGAGAGAATCGCTGGCAAGGGGGCTACAACTACAACAAGATGAACATATTTGACCGTGATTTAATTGTAATACACGTTTCAAAATGATGCCGAAGTAACAACATACTGATACCGGTTAGTAAAAACCATGAATTAATGCTTTGACAAGTCTGCAGACAGACGGCAGGCGAAAAACCTTTTAAAATGCGTGTTTTCTAAATGGAGATTGGCTAAGCTAACGCAATATATGCTCCGACCGTCCACACTCACAACAACGGCCTATACAGACATAAATAAAGCAGCGACTGTATTCACCATGACACAGGCAGTCTGTGGTTTGTACTTGTTTAACTTTTGTCTAGTTTCTGAACAGATATGAGGAGCTGTGAGCTCTGAGTGCTAACAGCTAACGGCTGTGTTGTTTTTCTGGGGTGCTCATTGAAGATGACGTCACGGCTCCGCCTACACTGCGTTACTATAGATACTACCCCAGTTCCTAAACTGTAATGGAAATGCGCCATAAAGTGAGCCAGTCCTAACGAGGCCTAGCCATACCGAGCGAGGCCGAGCGAGGCCATGTAGTGGAAATGCGCCATAAGAGTCTCTGTCGGACGTGCATGTTTCGGGCAGTTTGTTCCAGATTGTCGGGGCATAATAGCTAAACGCTGCTTTTCCATGTTTTGTTCTTACTCTCGGAACCAGACTCAACTTACACCTTCAACGTCACTCAAAGGTTAATGAACTTTGGTGTCACCCTGTTCCATTCACAAGTTTTGCCTCCTTAGTTATGGTTAGGGATGTCCCGATCACCTTTTTTTGCTCCCGATCCGATTCCGATCATTTGATTTTGACAATCTGCCGATACCGATTTTTCCCGATCCGATCTTTATGCAATGCATTAAGAGGAAAAAAAAGGTAACAGATAACGGCTGGTCATCCAACGCGATGAATTCAGCTATCTTGGCTGTTATTTTTTTGGCCTTTTCACTGTTCTGGGGTAGTTTCTCTTTCCTTTTAAAAGTCTCTGAAAGTGTCGGTTGTTTCAGTGCCGTTACCTGAGTGGCCGCTGTGTACTCGTCGTGTTGTTGTTGGTGGTGTTTGTATTAGATTGGTCATGTTGAACGTAGCTCTGTTCTTTCCACCACGCGGAACCTCCGCCTTGCAAACATTGCATCTGGCTGTTACACTGCCTTCGCTTTCAATTTTATAATACTTCCAAACTCCTGACATTTTCTCTGTCCCGACTCCCGAGTCACCAGCTGAACGTAGCCTCTTGTTAGCTTACTGCTACTATTTAGACACTGCGCCCACTCTGTTGCCAGATTTGAGAGAAATAAGCAACCAGGTCTATGAAAACAAGCCCAAAAGAAGCAACACATACATGATGTTGTGTAATTTTAACCCAAAACTAAGGCCTCAGGATGACTTTAAGACGTGAACAGGGTCATTTTTGTTTTGTAACATTAAATAAAATGTATAAAAATATTTTATAAAAAAAATAAAAAAATAAATAAAAAATTCCGATCCCCGATTTTTTTCTCCCGATCCCCGATCACGTGAAAATCACGTGATCGGCTCCGATCCCCGATCACGTGATCGGATCGGGACATCCCTAGTTATGGTTTTAACACATTGCATTCAAATTAACATTCAGATGTTCACGATAGAAGAACATATAAATGTTACTTAGTTAGACAACACAAAGATCAGATTTATCCTTTGTAATTAATTAAAAAAGATGTTCAGCTTTACGTATAAGGATATGAGTTAATCAGCTAATGATATCCTACATTTAGATGTCATAGCTTTTCTCTTTATGTGACGGTGAGTTTATAGTCCAATGTTTTTCCTACAGTATGCATATATTGCAATAAAGATTGTGTCTTGGTTGCCAGTGTTAACATCAAAATGTGGTTACAATTTCCAAAGAGGCATCCAATAGAAGATTGACAATGGCAGCATACAATGGAGGTGTATGTATTTACAGACTTGAACTTGACATGTGGGAGATGACTTTAAAATAATCCAGTTTTGTATTATTTGAATATTTGAAGTGATTATTTTGTCTATGACTATGGTGTTTCTGACAAGCACAACACCATCAGCCTTATGGTGTGTTCACACCAGACGCGATGCGATTTTTGAGGGCGGTGCGATTACATGTAATATCAATGCAGAGACGCGGACAGACGCAAATTCGCTCCTACGGCGCGCATGAAGCGGTTGATGCGAATGCCGCGGCGCGATTGAGGTGATTGGAGGGGGCCGTGACAACCGCTCGAGTTCAATTTTTTCTCGCTGATCTCGCAGTAGCCAATCAGCGGTGAGAATCTCAGCCTGCCGTCACTTACGTTGAACCAGAAAACCAAAACATCAGCCGTTAGCTGTTAGCACACAGAGCTCACAGCTCCTCATATCTGTTCAGACACTGGACAAAAGTTAAACATGTACAAACCACAGACTGTCTGTGTCATGGCGAATACAGTCACTGGTTTATTTATGTCTGTAGGCCGTTGTTGTGAGTGTGGACGGAGCATATACAGCGTTAGCTTAGCCTGATCGATCCGATCTCCATTCAGAGAAACACGCATTTTAAAAGTTTTTTCGCCTGTTTTTAGACTTGTCAAAGCATTAATTCATGGTTTTTACTAACCGGTATCATTATGTTGTTACTTCGGCATCATTTTGAAACGTGTATTACAATTAAATCACGGTAAAATATGTTCATTTTGTTGTAGTTGTAGCCCCCTGCCCAGCGCATCTTGTTTGAATGATGCGAGTAAACACAGCTGACAGCCACGATGAAACTCGAGCGTTTAGAGCGATGCGATAAGAGCGATTAGAGCGAAGCGAATATTCCCATCGCGTCCGGTGGGAACGCAGCATTAGAGGACACTTTTTCTTCTATTTCACTCTTTTCATGTTTCAACTGTAAGGACATTTGCAACTGATTTTCTTATAAGATTGTGGAAAAAGGTGTGGGGATATGAAGAATATATTTATTATTATTATTATTATTATTTATTGTGCTGCAAGTGTTTTTGACACATCTACAACACCTTGAATGAAACGACCTTTGAAAGGGATAAAACACATTTGGTTACAAAAAAATGATTGCTGCCCAGTAAAATAAATTGTTCAGAGTTATTACTGTACAGTATGTGAAGGCCAAAAAGAGCCAGCAGCTTGCATCTTCATGTGTGTTTAGTTTTCCATTTCATTGACTCTTTCCCCCATCTTTAAATCCTGATCTGAATGGCTTGTTGAATCTCGTGTTTTCTGACAGAAGCATATACTGCCTTGGATTTCTTATTTCACAGTTTGTGGTTGGGTGGGCACTCCAGATAGTCAAATGCATGTGCACAAGCACTGTAGAAGAGAATTATTCATTATATGTCGCCTTTAACTCTGCAACTCAGTGTGGAATGACTCTGTCTGGCATTCTTGCAGTACTTATCTCTTCTCCCTCTCTTTCTGGAATTGCTGTTGTTTGATGGCATGAAGCAAGTTTATAGAGACACAGTTTGTGTAGCTTCAACCCGCTATTTTGACTTTAAACCCACTGCAGTCAGTCTGGTGCATGGTCCAGTGACAGGAAAAAGCAAACAGCAATTTGACAATGTGTTAAATTAACTACTGCATCTAGGACATAATGACATTTGAGAGTTGAATTAGTAAAAGTAACAGAATAGTTTGAAAGTTGACATCTCTGAGACGGCTGCCTCACATAAGTTTGGATGCTTCAAGGTGAAAACCACATGATAAAATAAATTACTGTGACAACTACGGTTAAATCCTAAGAGTCCTTATTTATCAGTAGTCAAAGCTTTATGTCCCCACTGCTGGAGAAATCACTCTGGAGATAATGGTTCTTATGAAAACGCTATGTTTATGTAATTGAGTTCTGTCAGCCCAACAGATTTGTCATTATAGCATCAGCTAAATATAGAGGTGAGTGAAGCCCTCATGTAACCTCGTAAAAAGGATGTCAAGGATTTCCAGGATGAAGGAGCAAAGCCGCTGAGGAAGGACGGATGAGAATAAGATATTTCCAGATATAAGAAAAGTTCACATGCTTTAATGTTGAACAGATTGTTTAAATAACATTTATTGGCTTATACACAAAATTCTTATCCAAGCAATGTTTACTTGTTGAGTAAATGACCCATCAAAATGTTATATATTTCAATATGTGAGTAAATGCCAGATTGACTGTGCTTCATGCGCCTTCTTTTAGATAGCTTATTCCCTTTCATCAAACAGACACACTAGCATAGAAGCGTAGTTGGCAAGACATCAGAGGAGCACTCCAAGAGCTATCAGTTAATTATACAGATGTCCTTCTTGAGTAAGCATTTAAGAGGTTACAAATAACAGGAGAGGTGCAGTTAATTACACATCAAATATAAACACTATATTTATTTATGTTCACACATAGCAACATTTAGTTTTGAATTCAAATCTTTCCACCACCGATCAATAATATAGAATAAGTTCTAAAGTTATATTAAAGGTCACCTACTGTATTATGCAAAATCCACTTTTTCATGTCTTTTATACATCAACATGTGTCCCCTCTGTGTAAAGAGATTCTGAACGTTTCAGGAAAAAAGATTCTCTCTCTTTTTGTCCTGATCCATTTATATAAAAACCTGTCTGAAAATGAGCTGATCAGATTTTGGCCACTTTATGATGTCATAACGATTTTTTGGCTTGTGTAACCATTAGCCAATCACCAACCAAGGTAACCCCCCCCCCTCACATGGGGAGTGGGGAGTGGCTCCTTATTTTCATCTAAAGTAACAGACAGAGAATCAGCACTTTTGAAACAGGGCTGAAACAGAGGGGATTATGGGATGCTACAATGCACGATCTGTTTGGTATTTCGAGCCAAACACTTCAGAGACATGTTTTGTATATATATCTGAGACTAATATATTGAGGAAAAACAGTATAATAGGGGACCTTTAAAAGGAAACATGATGTGGAAGAAAGACATTTATTTAATATGTATTCTAGATATTTCTATATACTGTAGCTATAGATACACACAAATCAGGGGAACTTGAATTTCATTAGGATGACTACTCTGGACATCATGAATATCTGACATTTCATAGAAATGCATCAAACAAATTGCTTCAGTAAAAAACAAACATGTCAACATGCTGTAGTACTAAAGCCAAGATACCAAGACAGCTGGATTCATCCTCCTAGGATCATGAATGACAGTAAAACATTTCATCCCAAAGATGTTGAGACATTTCAGTCTGGACCAAAGAGGTAGACTGACTGACTTTACTGGTGTCACTGCCAATAAACTCTCTCTTATGTTGCCGGCCTGCTGAGCTGAATATGTGTTCTGACTGCATTAAATATGACATAGTTGTGACTAAAGAGGGTCTGCAATTCCAATTCATTGTAACTATGATTATGAAAAATGATTGACAGCAAAAACGATCAATCTTTTTAAACCTTTAAACCTTTATTATGATACTTTTTCATATGACTGAGTGACATCTTCCAGACACAACAATTATTACTCTTCAGTAACCTCAGTGCCATCTTCTAAAAAGGATCAGAAACAACAAGCAAGGATGAGTTCTCTTGAGGACGGAAGCACAAGGAATCAATAGAGGCAATCACAGTTAGATTTGAGGTGATGGCTGTGTGGAAAACAAATCTATGCAATTTCCTGTAGAGTCTTATGAAGAAATTACAAAACAGTTATTCCCATGTGCAGAATAAATGGAAGTAAAACCGGCTCTCCCCGGCACAATATCATGAGCAGCAGCAGGCACTCTGCAAGCTCTTAATATTTTACCCTTTGCCACAAAAAAGTTCCATTAAATTACACCAAAAGCGCAACTGACATTGTTGCCTTTTTATCAGCCACTTAGAAATGTCAGAAACCACAAGGGTGTCCAAATAAGCCAATAAAGAATACATGCTAATATAATGAGACCAATAATCAGTTTTAGGACCCTGAAAGCAAATACTAACATGAGAGTCATTTTAAAGAGACAGAAAAAGTGCACAATGCAGGTTGTGTAAAAGGCTGATGGGTAGGTTGTTTTACTAAAGTAAATACTAATTTACTGTAAAGCAGAAATAAACATGTTTATAACAAACCAATAAAATGATATTAAGGATAAAAGTTCATTTGTAGAGGTCTTGAGTGACGGCTGAGTGTTGTCACAGGTCACTATGTACTGTACACAGTCTATGGTCACTGGTTGCTACTGTAGCTTTCCATTTAGTGCCACCTTGGCCTGCATCAACTTCAACAATCACAGATAATCTCACTCTTTGCCCATTGTTGGATTAGCTCTGAGTGAGAGTTATCACTAGCAAGATGGTGACGGCCAGAGCCACCTACTTTGAGTTTCACCACAGCTCTTCAGAAACCTGTGGCTGATGTCATAGAGGATAGGTCCACATTTTATACAGTCTATGAATGGGAAACAATACAATACAATACTAAGGGGCTTTGTTGGCATGACCACATTTTAAACATAGTATTGCCAAAGCATTCCGCACAAGGCGTTATAACAGAACAAAGACAAAAAATAAACACTAAACATAAATGTGAAGTTATGTTTCATTAGAAAAAGTGTCTATATTTATTGCTGGATTTTAAGAGGTAAGAAAACACAAAACATTGGAAGATAAATAACTACTCAAGATGCCAGAAGACAGGCTTTTGGAGGGATATGATTCCACAGAGAGAACTATTTCGAAATCTCAACCTCTAGAGATAGACGACTAACCTGAGGTCATCATCTGCATCAGAAACAAATCAGTAAAACAACAGGACACAATCCAGAGCAACACACACACACACACACACACACACACACACACACACACACACACACACACACACACACACACACACACACACACACACACACACACACACACACACACACACACACACACACACACACACACACACACACACACACACACACACACACACACACACACACACACACACACACACACACACACACACACACACACACACACACACACACACACACACACACACACACCACACACACACACACACACACACACACACACACACACACACACACACACACACACACACACACACACACACACACACACACACACACACACAACCTTGTTGAAATTAAATAGGAGCTTCTGAACAAATACCATCTTCAGATAGTTTGGAAAATACTTTTCTCTGTTTCTGTGATATGAAATAATGTCTGCAGTATCACCTTATATATAAACATAATACAATGTTAATGGCACCACACCAAAATAGAGTTATGTTAAGCCAAAATTATAAAGCATTAAGTAACTAATGACAATAAAATGCATTATAAGGTACAATTAAATCATGTAAAATAAACATGGGATGCTTTTATAATTCCACACATTCTGCATGTACATTATGATCTAGCTTTGTATAGCCAACAGAAGTCCATTAGTGTCACGTGTTGTGTGAAACCTGATGAATTTTAATGTTGGCTTTTGATATTCAGAATTAATGCTCTGGACAGTCATGGCACATGATTATTTTGTTGCTCATAGGAGAACCAATCTGCCAGCCCAAGCTGCTATTTATTATGAACTGCCGAGGACTGGAGGCACTTCACTTGCTCAATTTACTTCTCCAGTTGGTTTGTCATTATCTTCTGTCAGCCACGCAATTACATTTTAATAGCTTTGAACGGGTTGTCCTAATTTCTATGGATTGTCTTATTCTCTCAACATGCTCAGTAGTGGTGATGGAAAACATAGGGCAAAGCTATTGAAACAAACAGGTTTATTTGATGGGCAACATGAAATCTGAAAAAATCATTGCAAAAAGAGAGACAGCAGAATAAAAAACAAACTGAAATGCGTGAGAAAGTGAAAGGCTTAATGGGACAGTATTTTTATATTTCCAGAAGTACTTCCAAGTTCATCCGAGTGTGTGAATTTAGCACAGAAGAGAAATGATGGCAACCTGAAGTTCAGCATAAAACATTTTGGTTTCTTCTGAGGTCCATGCAGGGCAGGAATCTGACAGTCAGTGAGAAATGTAATATCCTCTAGCTACGTTGTTTTTAGTTTTTATCCTGTCAACCTGACATTTAAACTATCAAAATGAATGTAATAACGTTACCAGGCCACATTCAATAGATGCAATTCAATACTTGTCAAAGTTCGGTCATCAGAGGAATTTAAACATCTATAGCTCCACTATACCCAGCCTCTGCCAGACACTCTATTCATTCTCTCTAAAATCTCTAGACATCATAGGCTATCAACAAACTCAGGTCATTATCTCCCTGACATAGCAGAAAGTAAAGGTGACACCCAAATACGCATTGCGTGACACAAATGGATGGTATGCTTCTTGTGTATGGTCGTCTTCACACACACTTTTCTAACATCAGAGAAGGACTTTTTCTGATACAGAATTGCCTAAACCTAAGAAACCTTGTGCCTGCAGGAGAGGAGTGTTTAAACAGTGGTCTCAAACTGCTTCAAACACATATTTTATCGCATAATATAATATTTTATAACACGGTAAATGATCTAATGGCATGGAGCTACTGTATAAGGAAAACTGTTAAGGTAGAAGCAACACATCAGCAACGAACAATTTAAGGCGTTACAGCCCTCTAGTTTAATCTGTTAAGAAGATGAAACGTGAAACGTGAAACGTGAAATAAGCAAATACCAGAAAATAGATGAATTGCAATAAATTCATTTACATGGATTATGATGCATGCGATTAGGGCTCAAAAACAATATGGCACCTACTTTAAGCCTAAATATGGTAGGTTTCCATATAATCTCACTTTGTGTCAAGGGGTAGTTTTATAAGCTTCCTTGACAATAAGTAATTGAAGCTGGATTGAAATATAGTTGATGTCTATAATACCCTAAGAGATTAATGGCTGTTCTGATTCACATGCAAACAGCATATGGAGATGATAATAAAAATGCAATGAAAAGTATGGATCTCTGAGTTCTGTCATAATATTGTGTAGTGAGCCATCACTCTATTAATAACTGTGGTCACTCGATGTATTGAGTGTTTGTGACAGGGGTTTTTCATCCATGACTACATACGAGGAGCGTGATTACTTTTATACAGTTAGTCTATAGATTAACTGTTTTTTGACCAGGCTGTCCACATAAAATGAAAACAAATAAAATAAAATCTGTCATAGATACAGCTTTTAAAAAACAGCATCAACAGCAGCACACATCCATAAAGAATATGGCAACAATTGTGTAATATAAGGAATTAATAAAAGGACTTCCATATATAAGGAGTTTGGGTATACTGCAAGGTTAACCCATAACAGCCCTATAAATGACTTGTACTAGCTTCTAAGTAACTCTCAACATTACAACTTCACAGGTATTTATGAAACACTGATTGAACATTAAAGTCAGAACAAACAAAAAAGTATGTTAAATTCTGTGATTCTGTGTTTCTGAAAATTGTCTACGTCAGACACATTTGAGTTAATACATTCTGAAAAGTACCCTGCAAAGAAGGTACAGTACCAATCAAAAACTGAAATAAAATATGAATATGTGCACCAAATATGAACCCAAACCTTTATGACTAAATGTTTTCAAGCTAAATGTTTTAAAATTAGGGCACATTATATGATTGCCAAATACTGTACACATTTAATGTTAAACAAAATGTGAACTTTAAATCTACAAGTGGCTGAACAGAACATAAATCCAGAGAGACAGGTTCTCTTCTTGTTTTTCTTTTCAGTACAATGGCTGTGCACTTAGCTTCACAGCACCTGAACTCCAAACTCAAAAGAAATTGTGAAAAAAAAAAGTAACCGTGTGAGGATAATAAGCCTCAGAAAGGCTCTTTATTCTGCAAATACACAGAGAGGTCACAGCAGCCTGAGATGTCAGCATAATGGGCATCCAGAGCTGTTGATTCAATTCAAGAGAGATGTGTTTGAGAATGGGGCTGCAGGTCTGTGTGATTGAGGATAACAATTGTGAAGGGAGCTTTTTCTGGAGGCATTGGTTCTGTTGAACGGTGATCGGTACATTTGTACTGCTTTATTTTCCCATGGTTTGTGTTAGGGATGCAAGGCAATAAAAAACACTTGGTAACAGTTTCACCAGAACTTTGTCAGTAAATGTATATACAGTAACCATTGACTGTTTGCATTAATGAATAGTTAAAAAAACATAGGTCTATTATACAGTATAGTCTTGTTTGAATAACCAAGCCATAACAAGTCAACGCTTCTAGTTGTAAACTGGTTTTCCTTTTTTGAAAGGGTTATGTTTTCCCTCAGATTTTTTTGTCTCCAAAAGTGGTTTCCTGCTGTAAGAAGATACAGCTCAGCTCAGTTCAAAGTAAAGTAAATGAGATCCTAAATAAAAATAAAAATATGATTGCCAATTATGATATTACAGAAACAGTGATGTTTTCTTTTAAATGCCTTTTTCTTTGTTTTGCCTTCACACCTGGGTGCATTGTGTTCCTGTCTTTTGCATGTCTTATTGCAATGCAGTTGAAATACTGAAATGTATTGAAAAATAAATACATTTATCAACAGTTTTTAAAACGGCTATCTCAAACTTTGTATACAATTATCCTGTTTAGTGACATTACTACGGCTCAAATATTAGTGAGAATCTGGAATTCAATCCACATACTCGTGTTATACCGCATTTAAATGTAGTGTTTATGCAACCATCACTTTCAGCAGTGACACATCAAGAGACACATCTGTTCCATTCTTCAGTACCTTTCCACTTGTCACTGCTTTTCATGTTGAAAAGCAGCGTCATTGTTCACTCCAATTTGGCTCACAGAAGGTTGCACTTCATTTCTTTTTTTACAGAGCACAGCTGGAGGCAACACAAATCAGATTCAGGTCAGACAGACAGACAGCCGTGGCTTTAATGGCAACAATAAATGAGAGCAGCTTGTGTATTATAAAAAAACTTGTTATGACGTTAATTGTTACATCAGCATAGTGCCACATACAGTTCAGCTTCTGAGTGTTTAAACAAGATGAAAGATGTCATATTCATTATTAGATTCATTAAAGAGTATACACACTAATGCTTTAGCCAATTAGGTGCTTTATTACGATAAGCTGTCACTTTAAGCGTTCAAACTGTTCAAGATGTCATATTGAGTGTTACCTAAAGAGTTCACACATTACACAATGTTTTCTCGCACTAGGTGTGTTGTTTGTTAGACAAGAGCAGTCACTTTGCCGCACTTAGGGCATACATTATACTGCTGCTCTACCACCTGTCATCAGATATATATTATATAGCAGAGGTGGGGACTCGAGTCACATGACTTGACTTGAGTCAGACTCGAGTCTCATATTTTTGGACTTGAGACTTGCTTGACTAACATTGATAAAAGACTTGACTTGACTTTGAATTGGTATTCATGACTTGAGACTTGACTTAAGCTTGAGACAGATGACTTGAAAGGACTTGACTTTTTAAAATGAAATATTTGCGTTTGTTTTTGTATTGAGATATTACGTTTAGTTTTTTCAAAACGTGATTGGGTGATTATAGCGCCATGCGCGCAAACCTGGCAACCCACTAGACGGCTGGAGTGTCAGTTAACATGGCAGCGGCTAGCGTTACTCCACAAATAGTCAAGTTTGGATTCAAGGATTATGTTGTCGATGACGCTAATAAGAAGAGAACAGCGGTATGCAGGGTCTGCAGCATAAAGATCGGTGCGTGAATGTGTTGTGTTAGCTAGAAAGCTAAATGTAAGTTTAAGCTACGTTAGACTTGGTTTCAAATCGATTAAGCATTACAAAGAGAAGACAAAACGGTAAATTAACACTAGAACCACCAAGGGATTCATTTGTACTAACCCTGATACTGGCGGGCTGTCAGGAGAGGGAGAGAGAGAGAGAGGAAAAGAGATGCCTCGTTTATTTCCCCTGTGTTATTATCAGAAGTTACTGTAAACTTTTGAATAATGTAGTTCATCTACTTTTAGTAGTTTGTTTAAATGTTTTAAACACAATGCTCACCATGAAACACGGTTTTCTCATAACTTCAGTGAAAATGCTCCAAACGGCCCAAAACTTCACAGGTTTGGTAACGATGCAGCCATCAACGCATCTAAGCGTATTATGGGATGTCATCAAATGCCGTTGGCATGGCGACAGATCATTCACCATCAAGTTAGTTCAAACGTTTGCAGTTCAAATATTCTGCTGCTTTTCCAAGCCTTTTTACTTTCTTTTCTTCTCTTATCACACATTCAAGCCCCCAGTGTTCATGTATAATTTCAATCTAAATTATTCACTTTCTTCTTACACATTACATTTCAGCATAGCAGTTTAGCATCAGCTTTTCAGCATAAAGCATTCCCACTAGCAATTTCTTCAGGAATTGCATTCTCTAGTTGAAACTGTTCTTATACCATAACTGTTTGTGTGGCTTTGACCCTTTCATGCAGCAGACTAAACACCACCTAAATTACGCTGAATGATGATGCCATTCCAATGCAGAATTAACACTTGGTAGCTGGAGTTCACCTCCTGGTCACTGCCACCACCCACCACCGCTCCCCGGGCGAGTACTAGCATGGGTTAAATGCAGAGGTCCAATTTCGCTGTGTGCTGTACTCTGTGCATGTACATATGGGACAAAAATAAAGAGGGTTTCATCCTCCGATTCTTCTTATTCTGTTGTATGTCATGAGGGAACAGTTTACACGTAAAACACCCTTTGAATATGAATACAGTGTGTGCCCCAATTATGAAACCCACAAATGTTGATTACTTTTGCTGTCCATTCAGAAAGCTCATTATGATCATGAATTTCCTGTCTTGCTTGGTGAATGTTTGAATTAAAAACATATTCGCTTTCAGTTGTGATTGTGAAGAGAGGTATATAAACTTGATTCAAATAAATACTAGACTTTATATATTTTAATAATATCTCAGGAACTCTTGCTGCATATGAATTGATATTTAAATGTGAAAAAGGACTATATCCTGGAGCTGCATTTGAGAACATAATGGACTGGTTTTATTTATAATGTCATATTCATAGGTATATGCAACCCTAAAGGGAGAACTGTATAGGACACACACACACAGGCAGTGAAACATTCACTTACATATTATTTTATATAAGCATGGTTTTGTCGTAACAAAACAGAACAATCAAAAGTTTCCTTGTTTCTGTCTCTGTGTTATGCACTTAGTTTCATTTTCACTATAGGGTCAAATTAACCTGGACGATTCTTTAAGAAGCTGTAACAGTTCCATCGCTCATCCCTGTCCTCCTTCGCAGCACGTTGAAGGTTATTAGTACATGTTCTTTGCCTTTCTCTGAGCTAAACCCCTGCCAGCTGTGTAGTGAGATAAGGGCCAAGTATCTAAAAATAACCCTCTCATTCGGGGTACAGAGCATGCCGTGTCATTCACGGTTCTCCTTTGTGCCCCGATACAAACATCTTGAGATAACATGTTGGAAACTCTATTAGATATCATCACGTCTTCTGTCTTCCTCCTTGGCTTCCTGCCTTCCTTTTCTTTTGATTTGACGTTCACTTACTTCCTTTTCCTTTTTGCCTAACGCCTTCTACTCGCATGACTTTCTTCAGTCACCTCTATCTCAGCCCGTTTCCTCCCACTAAGACATTGTTAAAATATTGAAACATGTTCTTCTTCTATGCCTTGCTCCATTATCTTAAAATCTGTCTTCACTACTCCTCCCTTTTTCAACTGTGGCCTTCCTCATTCAAGCACAAACTCACCCACACACACTCATCTCGCTCCAAGGCCACTCCGCTAACAGCCTGTTACTACTTTCTCTTTGGGTGAGAAAAAACATGAGATTTTTTATGGACAATATCTTTACAACATGCAACCATCACCTTTCACTTCATGTCACCAAACAAGACAACTTAAACAGCAGCATGTTTCAAAGGGTGCTTTATGTGTGCATTTGTGTCAATCTCTTCTTGTTTCTCGTGACAAATATTTGCATCCACTACCAAACACACACTCCAGCTGCTCTTTTTAGATTTGTTTCATAACCGAATCACACTTAAACAACCACTAAGTGATTTGTTAAGGGGAAAAAATATACTTTAGCAGGTTTATTATAGGCTTTTGAAAAAATGAAACAAAGCACAGGTCCCACTGCCTTATTGCGTACTGTAGCGGTTAAAGCTGCTGGCAGTTATTTTACAGTCTGCTGTGTTTCATCAACGCTTGTGAAGAATGAAAAAACAATCATTATATTATTCTGGCAAAAGGAGAGTCCTAAATAATTACAGGTATAAAGAGATAAAGAGATGAAAGAAAATAGATGTGAGAACAAATAAATTGGAGTCCAGTGACAGCAGAAAACGAGAGGGAACAGTTCAGCCTTTTCAAGCCAGACTCCTCTGAAGATGGATAAATGATTGCTCAGAAATCCGGAAATTAATTGTTTTCAGAAAGTTGTGAACATAAAATAATTTACTAGATTTATTAAAAACTTTGTAATTTATAACGACAGTTTTATAAGGTGCTGAAAATCAGTTAGACTACAAATTAAGTTGCAATTTAATGATTAAGTCGATAAATGCCACAGTAGTTTTAAAGCTGCACTACCAAGACACTAGATCATGGCTCAGTATAATGTTTAATACAAATCCCTTAAATCCAATTAACGTTCGACTGTACAGTTCCCTCAGTTCAAGAACACTTTTTTAGCCTCTTCAGCTCTTTCTTTTAGTTTTATGGCCCACAACTTTACGATTATGGTTCAGTCTCACTGTTCATATAAGCATTGTTTCCAGTGATTTCAGGCCCCTACTTTCAGGAAAAAAACTCTGGTAAAGCAAAAAGCCATATTACTTGACCTGAATACTCAAACTTAAAGGAGAGGAGACAGACTATGCACTTTTGTATTGCTTTAATGAAATGTGTGTGGTTGGTTTTCAGAGGATTTCAAATCCTCCATTGCACACCAGGGACAAATTGCCCTTGCTATAAAACCACAATGACACCCATTTTGTGGTAATGAGGAATAAGGAAGACTGCTCTTGCCAGAATATAGCAGCCTAAGAGTCTGAACTGAGGCCAGAGTATTGTGAGATGTGTTTGAGCCACTTTCGAGCTGTGCCCCGTCAGTGTGACTGCTTATTCTGTGCCTACATCATGGTTCACACAGAGGCGGAAGATTTGATGATTTGACAGTTAATTTTTGTTCACATGATCTGCTGCTCCCCCCAAAAAAGGTAACTCAATGGCAGAAGTAACGCATCTTACTGTAAAAAAAAACAGCGCTACAGCCTTATCAGACGATTTCTTTTGTACACTGCCGTCAACTAAAGGTCAGCATACAAATGGTTTTTTGTTAAGGACAGTGTGTGAGAGAAAGCTCATGGGACACTGGGATAAGACTATGGCCGTGTTACCACACTGGACAGAGAGTGAGAAATAGCAAGAAGGAACAGAGGTCGTTAAGCTTTCCAGACCCCACTATCCTTTGCAAATTTAATTATTTTTAAATGAGTTTAGGTGTTAAATGGACCTGTGTTGCAGCTAAATTAAATTCCACAGCTATCATTAGAAAGATTTCTAATAAAGAGCCTTGTGTTGGGAAATTGGCTCCAAGAACATATTGGCCCGATAAGGCAGGAATATTTCAAATTTCCTACAAGCTGCACTAGTTTTGACCCCCGGGACTAGCAAGGCTGCAAAATAGCCCATTAACTCTATCTGAAAACATGCTGCCATAGAAAAACAGCACAATATGCAACCTCTGATGAATCGTGTGAAAGAACATTCCTACTTTCAAACTATGCAGCTCCACATTCCAGTGCTGGCGCAAAGATCCTGAATTATTAACAAAACAATGTATATCATTCCAGAATTAATGGCTGTCAAAACTCTTCATTTCTGTTGCCATTTATCCATTATTTACAGTTAGCACGACACATCAAGCAAACAAACAGTAGGAAAACAGAAAGTCATTTACATATCAATCAAAGAAGACGTAAACTTCAAACCAATCCTGTTGTTTTCACACAAGGAGATACCACATTTAAGTCAATGAAGACAAAGGATACTTAAGTTATTACATGTCCACTTTTAAAACAAAAATACTCAAACACTTTTGATTAACTCCCAACATAAAACATTTGTTCTACCTAGTGTTAATTAATCCTTTTACACAAAGCCGGATGCCCAGCTACGAACGCCATTAAGAATACCTTTCATCAGAACCAGGCCGGAGATTATTGCTTCCTTTGTTGTCACCAAACTCATTGCTTCAGACTTTCTTATTGAAGTTTCACATTGCCATTAAGATCAGTGGTCAAGTTAGACAATTAACCTTATTTACTCAAATATTAATGAGCAACACAAACATCAAGACAAAGAAACGACAAAAAACTAATGAGTAGTTGTTGAACGATGCCAGCTTCCAAAAGATTCAAACTAAAACACAGCGATGTTAATGCACACAGTGAAAGGAGTCTGTGTGGCTACTGTCTTCATCGGGATAGACATGTTAATGCACAATTGTTGCGCTCAAAGGTCAATTTTGAACAACTGATCATCAAGCCAAACATTCATGGCTTGTCAAATGTTACATTTTGTCGCTTTTTTGGAATATTGATGTAAATGAAATATTGTTTGGTTAAAGTCTGTTGAAAATAAATAAAACAAGACATTTGATAAAATACCTTGGGAATTTCTGATGGGTGTTTTTTTCCATTTTGTAACATGACATTTCTTTTAGAATTACATATCAATTATTTTCAGAACACACACCTCTATAACACCATATGTCAGTGCCTTTCAAAACTCAAAACAAATTACCCCGACAACATTTCACTACTCCTGCTTTTTTACCCTGATGGACGTGGGCCATAATTACAAAGGCTGCTTAGTCAGAAGAGCGTTAGACATGAGTGTCAGACACGATTTTAGGCATTTGTTACTTGACGCAATTGTTTCTCTCTTTTGTTGACTTGTTTACACATACAGAATAAGGCCCGAACAAACATGGGCAGATGACAGAATTTATATGATGCAGATCTGTGTGGCAGCAAAGACAAAGGAAGTATAAAATGAGCTTAATTGATTCACAAAAACAATCTCCCTAGATTAATGGATTGTTAAAACAATCATTACGTGCAGCCTGTGCATACAGTAGTGTACTCAATGAAGGTTGACACTGTAACAACACTGGAGAAAGAGTCAAAGAAAGTTTAGTTTGGCCTTTTCTCACTTCACCACTTCCTTCTCGTTGCGACCAACCCTGCATTACAGAGTTTACAGTATGTGAACCTGAGGCCCGACTCCTCTGACCTCCCTCTTCCTGCCTTTGGCCCCTAGGCCCAGTCCACACTGTCTAATGGAGATCAGAGAACGCAGAGGGGAGCGAGCTAAAAGTCTCTCTGAAGAAAGAAGCAGATTATATATAGCCACTGATTAAGGCAGGGATGGGAACATGACCTACATGCATAACAACATTGTCTCTCACTTTCTGCTACAGAACACGCCTCCGTCCAGGACCAGGACTCTACAACTGGGAGAATCACTCTAATTATAACGCCAGAGTCAGATTTCAATGCACACCTCATTAATATATCTCTCATTATTGGGTTCATAATGTTTCTTTGGAGGCGTGGGAGACTTGGGAGAGCCAGTGACAAACCTTTGCTTCCCATGCAGGTAAAACAAAACTGCCATTATCTTCTATTGCGCCTGTTCGATTATAGTTAAAACGGATAACTTCCTTTCGCACACAGAGCCTGCTCCTAAAATAGCTACTCCTCTGGGATACTCAGGGGGGATGAGGGGAGGAAGGGAGCAGAGCAAGAAAGGTAAGGAGAGAAAGAAAGGACTTTCTCCTTCCTCATCAATCTTTCTGGTTCTGTCCCACTGATTCCTATGACCACGTATCAGATCTGCTTCAACAGCAGGCAGCCGCGGCGAGTGCACCTTGCTGGGATTCAATCCAGATCTTTTTATCAGCCACCTGATATTGATTTAACACACCTGTTCCTGGATGGTAAAAATCATCTGATTATACAGCCAGTCAGTCCCTTCCCCCCCCCCCCCCCCTCCTCTCCCTCAGCTCCAGCCCATTACCTTCAACTGCTGCGCTGCGCTGTCTGGGCTCACGCAGACACGGAGAGTCGCTGTATGTGTGAACGGTTCAGCATACACATGTGTGTATGTGCTCTTTGGGATGGATATATTTATCTGATTAAAATGCTGTAAGGCTTGACTGTAAGCTGCCAGAAGTGTTTACATTGTTGCAACATTTATTTTCAAGTTCATTTTTTTCATTATGTGCTTTTGGAATAAATACATCTTTATTTTTGGGCCTTTACATTGTTCATTACTGTTTAGTTGTTTGTGTGTCTTTATGTCAAACGCCAGGTTTTAGTGCAGATTAGGGACTACCTCATCGGGATGGCATCTCTAACTACCTTGCTGAGGAGGTGTGCAGCTTGTCTCCTGTAACTCTTCCTCCAACAGCTCACTGTGGCTGCTCCTCCTTGCTATATTTAAACCTGATCCACTGTCAAAAATGACCAAAATGCCCATGTCTTGCCAAGAATATGTTATTTTCTCTTGTGACTGCTTCACAATAAAAGCAGCCTTGTGTTCAGCTGAATACAAATAGATTGTTTTACAGTCCCATTTAGATAATTGTATGAAAAAGTATGTGCATGGAGTTGTTGGCTGCCATAATTGTGCTTACACAATGCATTATGCGAGTGTAGGATCTAATGTTTTGAGGTTGAACTCGACTCAACCAAATGTATTAAAGTGCAGTACTACAATTGGTGGATTAACCCTTTAATGTTGGTACATCTGGGGTATAAATGATGGAGATTGCAAAGTGTTTTAGAGTAAAATTGTGCCCATGTACTATATGTGTGTTTGCTGCCAAATGCTCTGGATTCGCTGAAAACTCTCAGTAAGCCAAAAACATATTCCACAATATTGTGTAAATCATGACATTTGATGAAAACCTGCATCTTTTTGTCATAATAAAGCACAGACTGGTTTGGATCACTGGGGTGTTTCTACATGTTATATACTGTAGGGACTGCAGAGACTTATTTCCCCTGTGGCTCTTTATATGCATCGACAGATGGGTTATTGGTGACCTCATCACCTGAGCATGTGTCCCGTCAGCAGTTGAACAGATCGACAGGCAACAAGCAGGAGAGCAGACTGAGCCTCATGAAAACTGCTGGCTGTTCACTTGCAGTTGTAATTATGCACAGATTAGCCTCTCTTATTGCAAAACTAAAGAGTAGGTGGGGGGGGGAACATACTGTGCTAACCACCAGTATTACATATAATTTATCTTCACCTACTTGCTTTTGTTTTGCTTGCGTGGGTTTGAGTTCTTCATAACAAAGACTCTAGTGTTTGTTTTTTTCTTTTACATATTTTTTTCTGAGTTTGTGGGGGGGGGTAAAGCCCTTGATTTTGGTTGTGCTGATCAAAAGAGTTTACAGTGCATGGTGCCGCAGCTGGCTACTATGCAGGTCATATTTAGATTGTCAGTACAGTACAAAAGCTCAGAGATTTGCTTGTAACGAATAGTCCATTTAAAATATCCCTCTTAAACACTCAGCTACTTGCAGTAAGAATTCAAGCTTTCCCTCTTGATTATTGGCAGCACTCTGAGATTAAAAATAATGTATATGCAGTTTGGAAAGCATACAATAAGCAGATTTGTGTCCAAAAAGACAACTTTAAGTCTTAACATAAGATTTTCCGATGAATGCAGACCTAAGAGGCTGTATTGTTGAATTAGAGTACTCACACAACGATTGTATTAGCTTTGAACATGCATCAATTGATAGTCTCGCTGATTGTCAACGACTGTCCTTGGTCTGTGATGAATATCACTACAGACTGAAGTGTATATAGATGGTCAGTGCAGTCGTCTATTGTGTGTTGGACATAATAGCTCCACACTCGAACACATTGTTCAGGGTTCACAATTTACATAAGGCTTTCACCTTGGCATTTCTATCCTTTTGTACGTACAATACAAAAGCTCCTCTTATAACACGTACCATACAAATACACGCACACACACACACACACACACACACACACACACACACACACACACACACACACACACACACACACACACACACACACACACACACACACACACACACACACACACACACACACACACACACACACACACACACACACACACACACACACACACACCACACACACACACACACACACACACACACACACACACACACACACACACACACACACACACACACACACACACAACACACACACACACACACACACACACACACACACACACACACACACACACACACACACACACACACACACACACACACACACACACACACACACACACACACACACACACACACACCCACACACACACACACACACACACACACACACACCACACACACACACACACACACACACACACACACACACACAACACACCGAGCCTTTTAAGCCATTATGCTGCAGAGAGACGAATGAAGGTATTCTGATTAGGAGATCCATGCTTGACTTTTCAGTTGGTTCTAATTTCTTCATTTGTGAGAACACTAAACTTTGACGTGACTTTGATGTGCAGCTTGACAGCCAGCACATATGCCTGTCCAGTATTCTTAATTAATTGTAAGGCATTTTCACATACAGAAATACGGTACAAAAATATATGTTTTTCTCTGTAAACCAATCAAACTGAACTACTCTTATTAATACATAATATGTTGTGCCATCTAACTGATAAAGTATAAATACTGTAAGTGGACAATGTAAAAAGATTAGTTGGTTTATTGGATGATTGTGAATAGGTTGACCAATCATAATGTTTTACAAGATTAGTCATATTTATACAGCCCTGCTCTGTGTCTTGGATTAGGTTTAAACTGAAAGGGAATTGATATATTTCTTAAATGTTTAGCATAACTTTATTTTATTTATTCAACCTCAGTCTCCTTATTTGGCAAGCTCAAATAAGCTATAGCATGCTGTAGCATTAGTCTGAATGCTCTTTTTATATTCAATGAGTTCTCATAAATAAATGTTTTAAATACACAAAAAATGCAAATCGTGCATTTATTATTATGTTCAGAAACATTTCCTTTAGTTCTGTAACCACCAAATATACAGTACAGCAGGAAAAAAGAGACTGAACTCCGCTCACCCTGGTTTGGGCGATGGACACTGGCTGCATGGTTTGTTGCCCCTTGATAGACTGACTGGCCCATATTGACACATTACGCACACACACTAGGTACATCCCCATTAAGAATTTGCAGAGTTTGCTTTAAATGTAATATTTAATTTTCAATTGAAACATAACAAAGTAGAAATAAGACAGCAAGGGTTTTTTACTCACCCCAGTGTAGTCATCGTCACAATAGTGTACCAGAAGGAAGCTGGGATGCTGGTGAACTTGCTGGAGCTGGAGCCCTTCTCTGCGTAGAACATGACCGTGGCGAAGATGATGATGGCCATGGTGAGCGAGAAAAGGAGGAAGCCTAGCTCTGAAGCACAACTCTTGAGTGTATAACCCAGGATCCGCAGGCCCTGCGAGTGACGAGAGAACTTGAAGATACGAAACACACGAAACACGCGCAGCGTCACGAAGGCGCCGCTCACGTCTTCGTTGTTACTCATTACCAGGCCGATGTAATATGGCAAAATGGCCACCACATCGATGATGCTCATCACTGAGCGCATGAAAAGGTAGCGGCTTGGAGCAGCAAACAGGCGCAACAGGTACTCCACTGTGAATATCATGACGCAGGCGGTGTCCATGCAGAAGAACGCCACTGTGTAGCGTTCACCACATGGCATGTCTTTCTGGTTGGCGGTGACACCACAGGGCACCGTTTCTACCACATTAGTGAGGACAGAGATGGCAATGAAGAAACCAGTGACATAGTAGAAGACCAGGGCCATGGTGGAGGTGTGCGGGTTCTCAAAGGCTCGCCACATTGTCTCCCTGCAGTTCATGTTGGGCAACTTCATGTCCTTGTTTTCCTCCTGATCATCTTGCAGCCTCTCTAAATTCTCCCTCTTTCTGTCCTTATACTCTTCGTAACAGCAGTCGCCGATGATTTCAGGGATGATGCCGAAGAAAGTCAACTCCTCATCGTAGGCTGAGATGCACTCTTGGCGAGGGTAGTGGAGCTTCCCTGTCCGGTAGAAGTTGAGGATGCTTCTGAAGGCATCAGGGTCCCGGTCAAAAAAGTACTCCTTGATTTCATCATTGTAAAAGAAGTCTTTTTCAGAGCTGCCTAGCAGGGTGTCAGGAAAGCGGTCCAGAGTGGTTCTCCATGTCTGAAAGCGACGACCGCTGACATTAAGCACGATCAGCTCATCCTTTCTCTTCCTGTTTTCCTTTGGTGCAATAGGCATGGGGCAGTTGGCAACAGGCATCCATCCGATGGCTGCTGCCCTGGCAAAAGGCAGCCAGGCTGCTACTCCTGACGCCATGGTGAAGTTGCGTCTTCAAAGTGGTCCTCCTCACCTTCAGAGTCGACTCTCCTCAAAATCAACTGACATCTAAGGGGTTAAATCACAACAAGAAGAGGAAATAAAAGCTGAAAACACAACACAAGAAATGATCATCAAATGATCACTGTTTGAAATCCTGTCACTAAAAAAGGCAGCATGAAGCTTTTGTCACGTTTAGTTCCAAACTAGTTTTAAATCCCTCTTCAATTTTCAGTCATTCCCCCCTGCTTTCAAATCCATCAGAATCTACCCCAAATCTCATCCAATTTTGAGGACAAAGCTTTAAGGCAACAGCTAAAGCAGTAGTGCTGGGAAATCTGAAAGGAGGATAAAGGTGAAGTCTAGTACTATTTCAGTTTAGATCTGCAAAGATTATTCGACCAATCAAAACGTCTATCAACAGACAAATGATTGCCAACTTTGTTTGATAATCAATCAATCATTAAATTTACTTTTCATGCCGAATGGTAAATCATGGTGATTTAAACCTCCCAGATAGAGATTTCCTGCTTTTCTGCTTTAAATATTAAGTTTAGTATATTTGAGGTTTAGACTGCCAAAAAAAGACATTTAAAGACATCAACTGGATTTGGGGAAACTATAAATGGACATTTCTCCCAATTTCCCCACAATTTAAAAATGATTTGCCGATTACTCGATTAATCGTGAAAATAATGAAAAATAATTGATTGTTACAACCCTTGTTCAGATCTGTTCAGGTTTAGCACATAACCTCATCTTTAAATACCCTATTATTTAGAGTAAGCTTAGGCTAAAACCTGAAACGGATTGCTAACACTGTGACTGTTAAACATTTTTGAGTTTCATTTGTGAAGGAGACGAACCCATATTAGCTACAGACATGAATTCCTCCAGTTAGATGTTTAGGACTAATGTGGTTAATCAGTTCAGCACCATCAACTCAAAGCAAAGACACAAAAGCCCAACCCTATCCTGAGCAGCATCATTATCTGACCGATAGGGAGACGCGCTGACTGTCAGGCACTGAAACAAACCTGTTGCATCAGAATAAGGACGAAACTGAGCCAGATTGGAGATATCCTTACAAAATGTTGGTTGGTTTCATTTTAATAAATGCATCGTTTTAGAAATAACCTTAATCACCCGGTCAGTGACAGTAGCCTACATTTACAAGTAAATTATGTTTACACATTATACATATCTGACTGCATATACGCTTAATTTACATATAAAATGCTTTCACACATGTTTGGTACAGTGAAAGTACTTTTTGCATGCAAGTAGCTGAGTAACTTCTACACGAAATGCATTTAATCAACTAACGTATGCTATTTTTAAACGAACGAAAACATATTCTAAGAAATAAATTGAGACCGCAGCACAAACAAACACTCACCGATAAAGTGGAGAGGGACACAATCCCAACTCTTCCAAACCAGATCAGACTTTCTGTAAGTCCTCTGTGAGAGAAGAAGAGCTCGGGTCCTTCCAGCGCGATGAAGCAGCGCCTCTTCCTCACACACAGGCACCGAGCAGAGCGCCAAAAACGCGGCTGGTGGAGCAGAATGAACCCGTCTGTGGGACCAAAAGACTCCAGGAAAAATGGTTTAGAGCGAGATCTGTGCACGTCCTCTGATGGATTTCTACATCCTGGCTTATCCTTTGTTTTATCCCGTAAGTGTCAGGGAAGTGAAATGTGATGTTGCAGCGCTTCCCTTTTCTCCAGCACAAAGTACAATGTGCGTCTCTCTCACTGCCAGCTCCGTGTCATCAGCCCTCCTTCCCTTTGCCTCACTTTATCATCATACTGTATGTGACAGACCTATCCTGTCACGTTGGCTTTATTCAATACTGTGGTGCTGCATTGCTGAGGCTATACTACGGAAGCACCACTTTTGGAAGGGTGTGGACAGAGATACAGGAGATAAAGAAAAAGGCACTTCAGTGATAGTCAACTCATAGTTCATTTGAATATTATAAGCACCAAAATAATGCAATATTACTGCCACTACACATTTTCCCTCACATATTTGCATTTAGTTTTAGCATGACCATACTGACTGTATTGAGGGTCTCAGGACAAAACTTAGTTGCACCCCTCCAATAAACCCCTATCCTCCCACTCTCTGCAATGTGTTTTGCCAGACTAAAACACCGTAATAATGAGAATATAAGAGGACCCTAATTATATAAAGACTGTTCCTTTGCAAAAAGACACATGTTTTTTTTGGTCATATTTTTGGGGTTATATCAGATTCAAGTGTGAACTGATCACAGTCCTGAACTGACCCACACACACAAAGGAACATCATGTACCGGAAGCCATTAAATGTATGTGCCGTGTAACTGATGCTCTGCTTTGCTTGATTACAATGATGAATTACTCAAAGGAAGCCCTGTAGCTTCATCATCAGAAAGGTAGACGCAACTAGCCCACAGGCTCTCCTTCCTATCGCACACTTCAATCCCAGGCAGCATGGTCTGTAGGCACTTCAGGGGACGCTGCCTCTGGATGAGGAGCCTTGTGTGGTGTGGTTGTTGGAGGAGAGAGAGGCAAAGTGAAAGTAAAAAAAGGGAGAGAAAGAGTGAGACTGTGAGGCCTGGGTGTGAAGACAGAAAGGCTATTGATGGACTTCAGTACATTCAGATGTTCAGATGAAGTTCTGGTAAAATATTCATGAATTAACTCTTTGAACTTTTTGCAAGTTCCAGGGAATCAAACACAAAGACACTTGCTTTTGTTTCATCTGTGGTCTCTCAGCGCTGTGGAGTCTAAGAATGAAAATATTT
The DNA here is from genome assembly GCF_902827165.1 of Trematomus bernacchii. Taxonomy (NCBI): domain Eukaryota; kingdom Metazoa; phylum Chordata; class Actinopteri; order Perciformes; family Nototheniidae; genus Trematomus; species Trematomus bernacchii. The sequence continues at coordinate 8,274,994 of NW_022987698.1, forward strand.
GTTAGGATTGTTTTTCTCTTTTTTATTTATCTATAAAGCCTTGTAGTTTCTATGTAGTGTAACCACTTTTTTTTCAGTGAGCACAGCATACATTTGATGAGTAGACCCACTGACACTATATCATTAAAGAAGAAATCTGAAGAATTCTCAATGCCTTACCTGTGTACAGATTTAAAAGCGTGCAGTCCTCACAGTGTCATTTAAAATACCTTTAAATGAACACTGAGGATTCTTTTTTTTGCCATTGTCAACGGCAGATTCACTCTCTTTATTTGTGTGTTTAACGTTTAGTTTTAGTTTAGTTTTTACCTTAGCTACCAAATGCAGGTACAATACAGTTTTTTGCTACGGATCATTGTTTTCCACTCTCACCTGTGACATGTGCAAACCTCTGCGGTAGCACTTAACACTTAAAGGCATTTTCTCAGTAATTTGCATGAGATGGTAACAGTAGCCGCTTTTAAATATAAAAAAAAGAAGGATCTCTTAAAGGTAGGGTAGGTAAGTTTGAGAAACCGGCTCGAGATCGCTAGAATTTGAAAATACACAACCGGAGAAAATCTGCCACTTCCTTATAGAGCCCCTCCTCCAACACACACGAATGCGCACATGACCAATGAGGCCACGAGATAAGTTTGTGCACAGATGGAAGGCTGACAGGCAGGTAGGCCATCCAGTTATTTTAGCCGGGCCGGCTCAGATGATTGGTCGTGCTTTTTACAGTATTACGGCTTCCACAGATGACATTTTTTTATGGATTTTTTGTCAAAGCACTTAAGATATTCATTGCTATCGGGATGTTAAGAGCATTCCATGGAATATAACAAAAAGTGTATCTCGAGCCGGTTTCTCAAATGTACATACCCTACCTTTAAGAGAGGATAATTATGTATTCAAACCTTTGTTTTTATGTCTGTTAAGGTAATGATATTGTGTTTCTTGCAAACTTTATCTCAAGCTTTATTTCTCAACTCTGCTCATTATCAACAAAAAAGTAGTGTGAACAGATATTTTGCACATGTGAGACCTGTTAAGCTCAAATAAAAAAGGCAAGCAAATAGTTTTAAGCTATATCATACATCATCCAAATATGCACGGATAAGACAAAATGTAATATTTGCAGGGCATTTAGGAATTAAGGTATAATCAATCACTGTTCATCATGTATTTAAATCTTACACAGCAATTGGTATAATTTCTGTAGTTCATCATCATATTTCCGTGAGCATGGCTAAAGCACCAGCTGAGATTTTAAGTTGTTTTTCATCTGGCTGTCCTGCACCTGGGGTCACTGCATGCTGATTGGATGAAAGCCACATTTTATGAATTACAGCCCCCTCAGAGACCAACTCCACGGCAGTACTGAACCTGATACAGACTCCATATGCTGCCATTTATGTGAGTCGTTTCTCAGTCTGACGCGGGCATTTAAATAAGATGTCTACAATAACATCTTTTATCTAGATGAAAGCAATTATGTCATAGTTATTTTGATTTGTTCATCCTCTTATCCTTCATGTTTTTCTTTGTCATGAGAAAAACATTTTTCTCAGCACTTGAGTTGTGGCATTCAGTCCACAGGGAAAACACTCTGCAAAGACTTTAGAACATAAAGAGATAGTTTATGTGTAGGAATATACGTGAATAAGAATAACCTTGCATTCACAAAATGACACCTTTATTCCAATTCAGATTCAGAATAAACCTCAAGTGAATATTTATAAAGATACTTGGACACGCTATTTGTGTGAGTAGCTGACACTGACAATGTTATTAACAATATATATATATATTTATTAAGTCTGGTAAATTGCTTCAATTTGGAGATAAAAGAAGGATTTAATTAATTTACTAGAGGAACGTTCAATGTCACTTGAGTCAGCATTGGTGGGGGCTGAAGACTATTGGATAATGAAACAAAAACATGTCAAAAAGGTTTTGAGGTTTTTGTGACCTAAGATTTTCATCGTCATAACTACACTGTAGCTAAGTTCGTATGACCAATACAAGCCCTGAACCTTGAACCTTGAATGCTTAGAATAAAAAACAACAATATACTGGTTCATTCTTTTTTTAACCACACTTTTGTGCTTGCAACCAATGATGCATGAACACAATGCTAACTCAAGGTTGTGCTCTCTTAAAGCCTTGGTTCTTCTCTCTTGCAGTTGTGAAGCTAATTTGAACATAACAGAGTATGTCATTGAACGTTTAATAGCAGCCTAATTGTAGCCTGAGCAGTTCTAGTGAGTGTGCTTGAGAGATTCAAAATGTAGTTGGAAAATCAGGGGCAATAACAGACCCATTCCCTTAGGAATTACTGCCTGAGTAGATCAGGAGAGCCACATCTTTGTCCTATATTAAATCTTTCAAAAAAGTAGAGTAATATATTATAGCAGTAAAACCCTATTTTCTTCAATAAAGTATTGCATCTTGGGTTATTTCATTCCCCATTTTAGGTTGAGAATCCAACGTTCTTTCTGCAATATCTTGCATTGCATAACTTATAAATGTATAACAGCCCTCACTATATGACCCATGATGATTGCAAATGCTTTCGTATCCTGTAATCTTTCTGCCAAGCTCTGGTTCATTGAACATTTATCATGCGTAGGAATGTTTTGAATGAAAAGGGTTTGAAGTCCTTACTTATCTGTGAAGAATCAGTGTACAGGCATTATCCATTTCCCCATTCATCATTGAATCATGCTTTACTGAAATTCAAGATATACAGGGGAGATTTGACTGGGAATGAAGGCAGCTGTCACTTATGTAAATCATAGAGTGCCATGCATCACATTTGAACAACCATAATGAAGACTTGGTGGTCAAAAAAGGAAGTGAAGGTAATAAGGGGGACATGACCAACAGGTGCCCTCTGACAATTACACAGCATGGGCAGCTTGAGAAGCAGTGGGCCGGAAAGAACAAGAAAGGAAATTGATAGAAATATAGAAAGACGGTAGTGTCTGAATCGTTGTATGAAAGTATGAAAAATCCCAAATCTGAAAAAGGGACTCAGCCCATCAGTCTGACAGTATAGATCCAGAGAGATAGTGTGGGTGTGTATGAATGCATTCAGATAAAAGCCGGTAGCATCGATTGTGTTTGAGCAGTCATCTTATGAGTCACTTACAGAAAGCCCGGGCTTCATTATACAAACCACAACACGGCCCAACATGCATGAATCCTGTTCTGTTGTGGCAATGCAGGGAAAATGTGAAAATAAAAAAGAAATGTGGGTTGGCTTCAGTGTTGACCAGCACCATCAGGGTGGTTGTGTTAAGCAGCTGCTAAAAGAGGCCCGCCGCTTAGAGATAATTCACTTTGACTCTGGGAAGCTCTAAAGCTTTGAACTGTAGAGCAAATAAACACCATGCAAAATCGTATGTGAAATTCACAAGATAACAGTCAAGTCAGTTGGGAGTGAATTGAGAAATTAGCATATATACATGGCCATAAGTCTCACTGAGATGATGAATAGAAAGCTTTGTGGCAGAGTTTGAACTCATTTGTCAACAGCAAATGGATTCACAAAATGCAGGTGTGATATGCTAACCAATTATACATTAAAGCTATGATGTGAATGCACTTTCATGTAAATTAATCTTCCTGAAAGTAGTTTTTAAGGCATTCTTTGTACATTCTTTGCTTTAAGATTAATATGCCTTTGAAGTACATAGGCACACAGAAATGTAAATGAATGATCTAAATGTTTACCACAGTGTCTGAATACAAATACATTTAATGTGAGACCAAGGCTCTAAATGATTCATTTACATCAAGGACAAAGTCAAAATGGCAATCTGAAAAATGAAGGTTTAAATGTCTGAGGATGTACACAACAGAGTGATGTGAACATGATGATTTAGACCTTACATGTTGATTTCACTTTGTTGTCTAATTTTGTAAAAAGACGTATAACCTTTCCCGTTATCTTCCATTGCCCTTCAGAAAATAGCAACATTATCGTAGCTTAGTGTTTTAATTAAAACTCTAATGAGTGCAGTGAATGGTCCAAGGACTCCAAGGCTGATATATGACAAAGTAATAAATTAGATACAGTAATGAATATTTTCAATTATAGAGGTCCTGGCTGACAAAACCGTCCACCTCAATGAGTTCAAATATGACAAGCATCCTGCAACAGCTAAGATTGGATCTGATGTGGGAGACAGAAGTATTATCTACTTTTGTTTCCTTTTTTGTAATACTTACATTATTTACAGTTGCATGTATGCCATTACAAATGAATGACAGACGCCTCCATGCACATTAAAGCAATGCCTATACATGTCAATGTAGCAACAGAAGGATATAGAAGCCCAAGTGGGTCTCTCCTGTCTTGGAGTAGTTCATGTATAATTGTTTGCATCATTATCGGCAACAGTTATTTAGAGACATCAAAGCAGTAAACAGATGGTTGACAGTCACTAGATTGTGGGAGGGAGGGAGGGAGGCAGGATGAACACGTTTGAGAAAATCAACAATATCATCTTAATAAATTATACTGTGCTGAAATGGGTTTATTAATTGATTAGACAAATGACAGAAATGGGATTTTAAACTATTCTAAAAATCAAAAATGCTATGAGAAACAAAACTGAGAACCTACAGCAGGCTAGCAGCTCTGTGAGTTGTACTGAGAGAGATTGATGCTAACATCAGCATGCTAACATACTCCAGAATGCTGATCAGGTATAAGGTTTATGATGTTCACAATCTAAATTTAGCTTCTGCTAAGAGTTGCTAATTACCACAAAACACTAGCACTAAAGTTCAACTGTGGCTGATGGGAATGTCATTAGTTTTTATTTGCTCATAAACCAAAGTAGCAGAAAAATTCAATTTTGACCCGATTGTGGCGCTCGAGGAAAAGTCAGGGGATCACCAAAGTAATTAGTATTCCACCTCTGGGCACCATACATATCATAATAATATAATATCATTTCATGACAATCCATCCATAACGGCTATACCTCCAGTTATATCTTGTGTTTCCCTGTCCCTTGAGTATCCTCCTGGGCTTTGTCTCTGCATATATGTGTGTGTGTGTGTGTGTGTGTGTCTGTGTCTGTGTCTGTGTCTGTGTCTGTGTCTGTGTCTGTGTCTGTGTCTGTGTGTGTGTGTGTTTTCCTCTAGCCTTTACTGCTTCATGCAGCACACCTTCAATACACCTACCCATCTACTCTGCAGTATATCTTCCTCAAATCCTCATCACCAAATCATTATTCCAGCCATGGTGGGTATACCGTCTCAAGCCCCTTGAGTTGTGTGTTTAACTTTATATATTGCATCGTATTTTTGGCTTGTCTCTAACTTTGTCTCCCTTGCCGCAGGGTTAATTTCATGCCTGCCTGTTAATCTCCCTGCCTTCCATTCAGCAATCCTACCTGCAGGTCAGTAGCTTCCGAGCTAGCTTCATCAGCTACGCTCACATCCAGCTCTGTTCTGCCATGCTTCACCGGCCACCAACTTCTCTTTTCCCGTCTGCCTTCGCCCGCTGGACTTTCTTCCTCATCTGAACTCGTTGCCTAGGAACTCTGACAATACAGTATCCATTCTCATTCTCAGAGTCTATGTTTGCATTTGGGCCTCCCCAAGTTGATTGAAACAGCCTGTTGAAAAAAATTGAAATGTACAAATAGGATGTTAAGGAAAGTTCCCAAAGGATTTGTTTTACCCCTCTGTTTTCAGACATATCATTGACTATCATTTATTTATTCATTAAATAAACAATTTATATTACTCTGTGTGTGTGGAGGGGAATGAAGGGACACCAAAAAGTGAGTGAAAATACAAATCAAAGCAAGCGGTACAGTAGGTAGCCTACCTGGGTGTGAACGCTGAGGCAGATCAGCCACAGGTCAGTGACCATGTGGAGTTCTAAGGTGCGATGTTGTGATGACATTTAGATGATATTTTCATGGGCAAAGGTAATTTTAACTTGAAAGCTACATACATGCTCTGAACCTGGTAGTCACAAAAACTATTTCAATCTTCTACTTTGATTAAGACAACATGGGTTTTTGCCATCCTCCATGTAGCTTCAGTTACATTTTGGTCATGAATTTATTCAATGTATTATGAAAACGTCAACTAAAGACTCACAGTGTAAACGATAAAGAAGGCAGTCTGACCTTTCTATGCAGTTATTCTTTAAAGGACTACATTTTTTCTAATCTGGAGGGAATGTATATGCACATGTGGATCTCACACGCTGAGTTGTTATAGTGCAGCTGTTATATGATTGACATTTTTCCACAAAAACAATTACACACACTTTCCATTCCTCGGTCCATGGGTATTTTACCTTCCATACAACTTGGTAATCCTAAAATTGACTTGATATCATTACATCCAATTTTCTTTGGCTATTATTATACCTCATTTATAAAAGCTCTGTCACTAACCCTTTTCTGGGGATTTAATTTCCAACCCAATTAGATTAGAGTGAAGTATGACTGAGTACTTAACATTTTTGGACAGCAGAATTCAGACATTTTTGGCCGTGTCCAATTTCCTCCTTGGCGTTGTATGTGTGATGGGGGAAATACTTTATCTAAATACCTACATCCGTTTGGCATTTTTGCTTACGATAGAGTTTTTTTCAAGCCTCAGCTTATTCCTTCTCCGCCATGATGCTTGAATTCTTTAAACTCAGTTCAAATCTGTCCCAAAACTTTTTGCTACTCTTTTAAGTTTCTCTTGCACATTGCAATTTGTCTAGGTTTCCAATGTTCCTCCTTTAAGTGATGTGAATTGCAGAATGTAGGTTCTTTGCCACAGTGAGAAATGGTGGCCTTTCTTCTTTAAACCCAAAGAGTGCATTGCACGAAGAATGGCCATAGAGCAAGAGAGAGGGAGCCAGCGAGACGTAAACAAACAATCCACTTCAACTGGTCTGATTGGGCCTTTGAATCAATCTGTCTGGTGAGAGATGATGGCAAAGCTGGAGGTAAACACTGCACTATATGAGCAGTCACAGCCTGTGATTTCACATCGCAGAGAGAATTACTTTACTCACCTGAAAAGTAAAATGGTGTTTATCTGGGGCCAGCTGCAGATCAGCTTGATTGTGTCGAACACATGGACTTTGATGAGTTCTAAAGAAGAGTAACACATTTACTTTATCTGGACATGAAGACATTGTTCTGTCTCAGTAAACCCTTTTCTTCTATTCAGGGAGTGTTTGCTATACGTCTGCTGCTTGTCTTCCTCTAAACAGTGACTGACAGAAATGGTTTCACATCAGTCATTGATATTTTGGGATTACTTGCTCAGATTTTTGTTTTCTTTCAGGAAACAGCCGCAAATCCCCTCACACAGTTCTTTGATAGGGAGGGGGGTAGAGCTACGCTTTGAAAGCCCTCAGTGTGCGTGTCTCTGAATTGATATTGTCACCATTTCAACATAAAACCTAAAAGTGGCTGGCTTTCAGCTGAGAAACACCCTGCCACGCTCCGTACTGTGGGACATCTCCACCAGCGCAAAAAGCAATTTATTCTTTGACTATTGATGAGTTACAGACAAAATTGGTGAATGGGAAACCAAAAATACATTTTCTTGTTCACTGGGGTTCACATACGGAAGAGAACATCCTATTTAAAAAGTGACTGATCAAAGACCTCATGAAACAGCCTGTGAAAATCAATACTTCCTAATATAAACAAGATAAAACACACTAACTATAATATAGAAAGAGCTTAGGAATAAGGCATACTAAACGTTTATTTCCTAAAGTATATTTCAGTAAACCCCGACGCTGCTTAATTAATCAGATGTTAATCATAATCATCATTTGGGCTACCCACATTAAATAAAGATGATCAACTTTGAAAATAACTTTTAAACATGCATGCTCGCTTATACAGAACAACTGCATTTCAAATGTGAGCTTACTAAACTAATGGCCAGCTACCAGGAGAGGATTGAGATGCTTACGGTCACGAGCTGTTATGCCGTCGCGTGGCAAAAGCAGTGTCTGTGAAAGATTTTGTTGAACGTTGTGGATGGAGTTCAACAGGAGGAATAGGGAGGTCACATGAACCAATACTTTGGTAACAAGTAGAGGCCAACATTCTGAAAATGTGACAGTACTTATTTCACAGCACCTCAGGTACCGGGGTCTCGAGACAAAGGGCGTCCATCATCCACGGGACGATAGAATACGTGTTTGGGACGATCATATAGTTCCCCCCGACGAACAAATGTTGCAGGTTTGGATTTTATAAAAAAACTGAAAAAATCACAACTACCACATGGACTGTGTTGTTTCTTCCCACTCTGTAGAAGGTCAACCCTTTAAAGCTATTAGAGGATACATTAGCAGCTCAGCCCCTTATTTGATGATTTGGCTTTTTACTCCAGAAAACTCAGTCAGTGAGACTGAGACAGACCTATATTTGCCAGACACATCTGTTTTTCCTTCTTCTAAAAGCCTTGACTGTTAAGATAAAAATAACAACGTACAAGTATGTAAACTGAGTAGCAAATAAGGGATAATGTTTGAACAGACTAACAGTTTGATCTCACATTAGTATTTATCATGCTAGCGCTACTGCAATACAAGAACATTGCCGTTTCTTTATTCAAATGAGCTCCATGTTGATTATCAAATATCTGTCTTCAAGCACAAAACCATGCATATAACCCCTAACTAACAGCCTTTTCAAACAGCTCATTAATTAGATAACTAGCTAGCTTTGACATTTCGGCCAAAATGCTTCAGTATTGAAGTAATGATAGTCACAAGCAAGAAATGGCAATAGGAACAGTCAAGTAATGTGCCCAGGGGCTAGGCTAAGAAGGTTGGAGGTATGGGTGTGGAGGTCTTTGTGAGAGAAAGGAATGAAACACGTCAGACCTCCTGTCATAGACGTGAAGTTAACATTGTTTATTTTTTATAATATTTTTAAATATTTTTCTGTACCCTTAACCACTTGGTAGTTGCTATTCCCACATATTAATTAGAATTTAGAAACGCTGACATTAGACTTTCTCGTCATTGTATGTGTACACCATACGCGTTATCACCATACGCACACCTGTAACTAGGTCAACAAGAGCTGCAACAAGAGGAGACTGCGTTGTTCCATTAAGGAAGAGTTCATTCAGCCAATCTTCTTTTTCTTTTAAAGCTGCACAACAGTGGAACTCAATCCCAGTAAAGATTAGAGAACAAAACACCTGCAGTTTTTTTAAATCTAACTTCAAAACATGGTTAGTGGAAAATCAGCTCTGTCAACACTGACACAATCTGCACTTTACAACGCTCTGTTTGTACATGTGCCTTGACCTGTTGCTATCTGTCTGCTTTGTGAATATGTATTTTAGTTTAGTTTTTATGTTTTTATGTTTTTATATATGCTTTTATCATAATATAAGCATCTATGTTGAATGTTGTTTTACTGATTGTATTTACCTGTCATTTGAAGTGAATTTTTTTTTAGGATGACTTTCAACATCTGTCCAGGGACTACAGATGAAAAATAGCCTGTTGGCTAACTCTGGCGCATTTACAGAAATGTCAATCAATGTGCACTGTCCCTGTCAAATAAATAAATAAATAAAAAAAAATACACCAGTATGTTGAATAATTGTCCAATAATATTATTTCTCGTCTGAATAAAGGGTTAAATATGAAAGTTATTTGCAGTTCTGTGCAGACAGCTGCTGAATGAGGAGTGACACATGGACTGAATTTACATCAACAATGAAAACTGAATGGTGTCATCTAACCCCCACCTCTAATAACATCATTTATCAAAACACATAATACAATCTTATCAACTGTCTCTTTGAATACTCTCTTGCACCTTAGATCAATATTTAAGTGTATATTGTAAAGCGGGAGAAGAAATGACAAAGGCACTCATAAAGTTTTTTATAGCTTTGATATTTCTTATGAAGTAGAAAATCTAATTCAGTTTTACAAAGTTTATATCAGGTATGCAAAGCAATGCGCTCCCCTTCGAGTTACTTTATAAAATCAGTTGGGGATCATTTCCCATCAGTCACGACTAGAGTTGTCTAAAATGGAATAAAACAATCGTCCTCCATACCCGTCATTAAAATTCACACTGCATACAGTACTTGCTACTGAGGAGCAGACACAAGGAATTAGACTTTTGGAGTAGCCATGTGATTAAATTACCATTCATAATTTTGCTATCTGGTGCTTTTAGCTTGGATGGTTGCCTGGTTAAACAGGCCACCTCTTCCCACAGAGATATCCATGTTATGTATTGTGCCATTATTTATTCAAATAGCTGTTTTTAGACAGTATTGAGAATCATTTGGAAGCAGGAGAGAGACATGATATCTCCAGACTGCCACATTGCCCTTTTATTTTAATAACTTTGAGGATTTTGCTATAGTTGTCTGCATCTGTGGTATGGATCATGTTATATTGCCAGCTACGAGAATAAACCTTCAAACCTTTCTTTGAGTCAGGGAGATTGGGTCAAGTATTAAAGCGAAATATTGAGTCCAGCAAACTTGTTTTAGCTTGGCTGTTTTTATGAGAGAAAGCAATGATCCTTTTCATTTCTTTGTCGACATCATAAAGGACTCAATAAGTCACCTTTCAAGGTTTTGGCATTTGAGTTTTAGATGTCAATTTTTCTCGCTGTAAATTACATATTAAATCAAACAGTACCTCTGCGCCATCAAACTCAGCTGATGTATTTCTCGCTGCATGGTTTACAAAAACAAGTCACCTTCAGGGAAATGAGCTGAGGTGTATTCATCTCCGACACGGTCATTAAACTCTCCCAGCCCCATGCTGATCAACAAACTCTTGCTTTATAACTCACAAGTCTTGGAACAGAATTGCTATAGACACCCAAATTGGATGGAGTTAGTTTTTCTAGTTTGGGAGAAAATAACTTTGTCAAAAAAGTTGATTTAAATGTCACCCAGGGGGCCCATAAATCACTTATAATACCCCAAACCTCCATTTGTCTTGATTTTCTTGTAAGCCAGTGATTTGTAGTGGGCTCCGTTTTTGTCAGCTCTTGAGGGCTATAGTTTGTCTAAGCTCGGAGACTTCATGTTGTCGCAATCATAAATTAGATTGGTTCTATTTTCTTATTTTATTTAATCCATACAGAGATCATCTTTATCTTTTGGTGATTGAGGTGAAACCACACTTGAATAAGTGGGGTAACAGGGAGCACAGTTTATTTGTTCACAGTTTCTAGGGTTCCATCTATGCTGTACATTAAAGCATTGTAAGTAAGCAACGTGCAGAGAATACTCAAATTAGTTGTACGATATTAAATTCCACATACAGCTGCTGCCATCTGATTAGAAAACAAATATATTGGGAACAGTGACACCGTCTGCTGCTTGATAACACATTTCATCTCTGGAGATATGCAAATAACTAATCAGGACTGCTTCAAGGTCAAGCACTCTGGCAATTTACATTTAACATGGCAACTGGCAAAACAAATCAATTTCTCAACCTTAACCTTTCTCACAGCCTCACATGCAATGGGAGTGGAGTAGCCATGTGTGTTTTACTGACAGACTGACTCACTGGGGGGTATTGAGAGGTTACATCCTCCCACACTCTTGAATGCATGCTCTGTACAGGGAATCAGATGCAAATAAAGAAGTGACAGATATGGAGCAATGGATGAATAACTAAAACCCCCACAGAACCGGGTGCCAGGCAACAGATGCTGATAACTGCCTCAGATTAGGTCCTAGATTGTTGTCGGCTCAAGCCAAGACTGGGATGCTATATTTACCGCTCTCTCCATCCCTCCTCTGATCGTGTCTGTGCCACTGCGGTGTGTCAATTCCACATTATGTCTGGCAGGGAGATCCAGGTGTGAAACTGAGATGAAATATTCATTCTGAATGCCAAAATACTTTAACTGAAGCAGAAAATGATTCGGCACAAGAGGAAGAGATTGAAGTTTTGTAGTATTAATTATATTATTGAGGCCCCAGATGTTTGGGGGTTGGCGTTTACAGTTTTTAAGGGAACTTTTGAAACATTTTATTTTAGTGGAACCTGAAACATCTTTAAGACAGCTGAGGGGACCCAATCTGAGGTGAACATTACCTTAAGGGTGTATAATCTTAATCGTTTCAAGCATTTTTTAAATCAAAGTGTGTTTTTCATGAGGCTCCATTACTGTGAGCTAAATGTGATTCTTCTGTTTGGACATGGATTTAGAAACTCATTGAAAGCCAGGACACCTTTGGCAAAATCTAGCTATGGACTTCACAAAAACAGCCCAGTCAGCGATTATGTCAGCAGAGATGAGAAGAGAGCGTGGGGGAAGATTGGTGTGAAAAATTACAAAATAACAACAATTAAGTTTTGCTGACACAACAACATTTTGACTTGAGAGTCGTTCTTTCAAACAGGATTTTTAGGACTGCAGGGTTTCAGCATCACATTTTTTTTTTAACAATATTAACATTGGCAATTGTTATACAAAATATACAAAACTGTGTTGGAGAAAGTATTTAGTATTAATAAAAAAATGAAAAAACATGTTTGGCAAAGGAAGGACACAGGACAAAGACTGTGAGGACAGAGATCTCCACAGCAGTCAGTCTGCGGGCTGAGCAGAGCAGCTTAATGAAGAGCCTGAAATAGAGACTCTCTATTAGGGCTAAGGAGGCTCCCTGCACCATCAGCCTATCAAGAGCGACAATTGCCTGACTTGGATCTCTGTATACCCTCAAGATAGCATAAAATAGGGACGTGGTTATCAAATAGCGCAAATATGCTGAATAGCGATAGATAGGAGGCTCTAGTGCCGACACAGAAGTAACTTCAAGTAATATTGCAGTCCAACAGATAAAATGTACCCATCTTTTTTGCTCTTAAATTGCAGTATTACGATCTAAATCACTGTATGAGTATTTGGCTGCCGATTACATGCATATCTGACAGGACATGGAGCACATTGCCAACATTACATGCAACCAGTAACAGTAAAAGTGATGGACTGTCCATTAAGCCTATCCATGGTGAAAAGACTGGATTTTATGAACTAATGTGTTCTGCATGTTTATTGGGTTCCAATACCACTTTGGTTACTTTAATTTGAGTTGTGGAAGCATTGCACTCTACTGGTGGCTCTAATGTATTACAATCCTTAACAGACTTTTATATTCAGATCCATTCAAGATGAATACCTCTTATGAGTTTTGTCACATGGCATCTGGAGCTCTTTGTCGAACAGCTGACAAAACCACAGAAACAACAACATAGCTTTGATCCCCCTCCCCCCACCCACTATAAAGTTAGACCTCCAAAGCCAACTTTATGTTTTCTGTGCTACTAATAAGAGACAGGAGTTGTGGGAAGTCTGTTTCTGAGATTTATAAATAAATGTAACCGTAAAACATGTTTCTGGTCTGAGAGTTGTCAGTGCCTTTTGTTTGAGCTGGCTGCTATATGAGCTCTTAGCGTCTACTGTCTGTAAAGCTTGTGATTTCCCAGGTGAACTCAGAAACCCATTGACTTTTATCCAACAGCACACAGCCTTCCTGTAGCTCTGCAGACTATAGGCTTCTCTATCTTGCTGTGAATATGCCACCAGATGGCAGTCAATAATACTGTAATCCCACAAATCCAAAATTCAATTCAAGGGATGCTTTCAATTTAATAATTAATAATGTTGGGATAGTTCTAACAAATGGTCAATAGAAGGTTTATATGGTGACATTTTCTCTGCAAGATGAAATGAACTATGGATTTAGATTTTATGATGTCATGATTATTTTTTCTGCCTACCATCTTGTTTTTTGTTACATGCTGCTGTATTTATAATATATGTGTTCTTGTCTGTGCATGGCCTTCATACCTGTATTAAACATGGATTGAAATGCTGCTGTGAATACACTGTGTATCAATAACTTTCCTATAATTCACAAAATAGTTAATGATACTGTTCAAATAATGTTAATCCTTTAAGAATATATAACTACAAATATTTAGTTTAAAACATTAAAAGGTATCCTTCCACCACTGCTTATGCTTCATTTAGAACATATATTATAGAAGTTTTTGTTCAATCCTAAAACATATTAATGTATCAAGTTATAAATAAGTTTTACAGAGATATGGAAATCATCATAACAGATGACAACAACACCAGTAACGTGTATACACGTGACAGTCACTAGACACCATCAAATATAATTTTGTCCGGAGAAATGACATGCTGAAAGTCATTACGACCCATAAGAAACTTCTTAAGAAGAGGCAGGCACTCGACAAATACTAAACAAAGAAATCCAACCAAAATCCAAGAGGTGGGACGTCATTGGCCCTGCCCTTTTTCCCAGAAGCTCGCCTCTCATTGATCAGGGGCCCGAGCTCCGCCTCGCCTATTGGTTAGCTGAGCTTTCAGTTAGAACAGTGTTTGGCCGCTAACTGTTCCGTTGCATCGGGATCAGAAGACGCAAATCAAGTGAAACAAATCTCCTGACAGGAGAAAAGTTCATGCTGGAGTTTTTAAAGACCTCAGAGGGCCTCATGAAGGTAAGAATATCCGCAGAAAACGTTTTTGTGTCGGCGGTTTCAAACCGGAGATGATAATCTGTAGTGTTTCACCGTCTTTTAGTCACTTTCTGCTCCTAAAGAAAAGAAAAACAGAAAAGTAGTCAACGCTACAGGCCGAACCTTTTGCACCGCATCTTCTTAAGATGAAATGTCAATTAGGTGTGTTTTGTTTGTGCTATAAACTACAGTTCAAATTCATTAAAGATGTATCATTACAAACATATTTTCAGCGAAGAAGAAAGGCGGTAGCGGCGGCATGTCAACACACCAGTCAGGCTGCTGAGGATCACTGATCTTAAAGAAAGTGCTGGTTAAATTAATGTACTGTAGTTGAAGTTGTTAAATAACGTGTATTTACTCAGTAGTGGCAACATACTAGTTTAATGCATTCGTTTTAATACGTTTTTAAAGACTAGGCTGCATCAAAAGCCAATTGGCAGCAAACTGTGAGTAGCCTAAGTAACCTACAAAATAAATAGGTTTGTTGCCAAATCCAATTTAGCTGGCAGACATGCTGAATCTGGTCAGCCATCCTGATGACCAGAACATGGCAACCGAGAGACCTCTGCTGCTGTACTTCCCCTCAGTTGACCCTCATCTTGTGGCCAAGTCTGTGACCTGAATTCATGCACACAGTGTATCCCCCCCCCTCCCTGACCAGTGGGCTACAGCCAGCTGAAAGATGACAGGAAAAGTCTCCCACAGGTTTAAAGACAAGGGAATGTGTGACACTGTATGTTTGTATTAAAGATCATTCTGTTTCAATGCTATATGACATATTGTGCCTATGGCTAACTTTAGATTCAAATTGAGCAACATGAGCAGACCAAGAGAAGTTGATTTTTAATGACAAGGACTTTGATATGATTTGAGTGAAGGAGGTTCATTTTCCACTTATACTGTTCACAGAAGACTCTCAAGACTCTTACAAACCTCTTTGTACCAGGGCAAAGCACATGTTTTTGCAACAGGAGCCTCTATGTGTTTTTAATGAGTTTACAGTGTTGCAGACGAGGCACATGGCTGACCAGGCTTAAAACAAACACGGATAAAAAGGATTATGGACACAAGGCTTTCGTCATCGGAACTAGAGCCACTGTGTGGGAAAATGTGTATTTCCCATCATCGCTTAGTGTTTGTGTATACCCTCATGATTACTAACTCTAACCCTGGGGGATTAGGTGAAATAATATTAAATAATGATAAGGATCTAAACAAGCGTGAAGACACATGAAGGCTCCAACTGGGCCAGACATTTCTCATAACACAGCACACACACTATCGCACAGTGATTACAGCGGACTGTGAAATTAGCGAGCAAGCCAGTAAAAGCAAAACCAAGGGAGGTGTGTATGCTGTAGTTTAATTAGCATTTTACCCCTGTGGTTAAGCCAGAGAGCATGAGTGCTGGTGAAGGCAGAGCTGAAACACTGTATGCCTTCTTTGTGAGATGACGCTGCTGTAGGGATTAGGCTGTAGGTGCAGTTCACCAGGGTCACCGCTCAATCATCCTCTTTCTGCATGCTCCTCTAAATAAGTGGCACAGTATGTTTAAGTTCTGGAAATATGCTCTCCAGGTTTGTCTATTTTATTAAATATGTAGGGGAATATTGTAGCTACTAGCTGATATTTGAAAGGCAAAGGGGTACTGTCTGTCATTATGCAACCAGTGCCCAAAGAGATGAGACCACCCGCTCTGGGTGAGTTCATGATGCGGAAAGTTGTGGTGACCACAGAGTGCTCTGAGAGAAGCTCGGACACACTGTTGAATGAGGTGTGGATCAATGTCTAGTAAAAGCAATGAGATCTTTTTTTGCCTTTTTTCAAATTAGGCTAAGAGCATACTTCTTTTAGTAAGTAGTCAGCCAGTGCAGCGAATATCCATCTACACATCAAGCATAATGATCTGAAAAGGATGCTTAGTGTAATAACGCCAGCTTTGATCTCATTTCAAAGAGGGGCCCGCATACTTTCTTCTGGCCAGAGTGTGGTTGCATGTTTGGGGTGAGGACACCGCAGGGCTTGTCAGCAGTAGCAACACAGCTGTGAGATTACAGCGCAGAGACACTACAAAGAGACCACATAATGTTTCCAACACAAAACAACCAACTGTCACGAGAGCCATTATGAATGAACGTGCAGTGGGAAAAACAAAACAAAGTGATATTAGTTTCAACATGAATTTAAAAGTCAAGTTCCTCTACCTTTAACTCATTAAAAAGGTCTGTTATGTAGCGTGCACCTCTTGCCCTACACCCTAAATCAGCTACCTGGTTTCTTTTCATTCCTGAGAAAATGTTTTACAACATATGTATTACAATGGTTGTGTCCTGCAAAATGACCCCCTCCCAAGATCATATCCACATTAAGCTCATAAATCAGGGGGCCAGATCATATAGATTAGATGTCTGTCTGGATGTCTGATTTTGCAAAATTGGAAAATGCATGGCTTTGTTTCAAGATGTAATAACTGAGAATCTTTGGTGGTAAAACTGTTTGTTTTCCTAGTAAAGCATTTGGTTTCTCAGTGTTTCCTTTCAGAGTGTGTTTCTTGTACTTTTTGGAGTTTGTAAGGAAATCTAAATTAAAAATCCATTAGTAAATCAGTTATGTTGTATCTTTTGCCCTCACAGTCCAAGCTGAACATGGAGAGCTTGACCAAGCCAGAGTTGCTGATGCTTTTCAGCATCCTGGAGGGAGAGCTGGAGGCCCGGGACCTGGTCATTGATGCCCTCAAGGTACCTTTCATAGAGCTGGTAACAATGTAACATAACATATCAGTGATTCTCTGCACAAAACCTTTCTTCTCAAAGTACACCCATATAGAATTGAAAAGTGTCTTTTTTAACAGCAGGAAAAAACCATGAAAGTGTCGGAGAAACTTCTCAAACCATTGCAGTAGAATGTTGCCACAATGCTGCATGTGCTTTTTTAAATTAGCAAGGAAACAATTAGCAAAGGTCATCATGGTGTATGTGATTTACAAAAATGGTGGACAGCAGTGTAACAGATTATGCTGCTGCCTCACAGCCACTTTTTAAGCCTACAGACGGAGGTCTTGCACAAACCTACATGGGAAAGGTTATTGATACCTGATAATATATATGTTAGGTCAATTTAGAGTTATGAATACCAGTAAAACACATCAGTCATGCATGTGGTTTTGGTGTTACAGGACCCAAAGTAAATAGAGATTTGGCAACACAACGAGGAGGAAAAACCCAGCTAAAACAATTAAGATTTTATCCAAGTAATGCTGTTAATGGCAGTCATTTCCTGCGAAAACGCTAAGTGTATGGAAACGACGACAAAGCCATGTGTCGCTAATATTCCTATGCCCAATTTGCTTGCAGCAAACTAGAGTCTATGCCTCTAGAGAATTTAGTCTTTTGGGGCAATGTCTAACGTTTAAATGAATAGACGCACCCCAGGGAGATCACACACACACACACACACACACACACACACACACACACACACACACACACACACACACACACACACACACACACACACACACACACACACACACACACACACACACACACACACACACACACACACACACACACACACACACACACACACACACACACACACACACACACACACACACACACACACACACACACACACACACACACACACACACACACACACACACACACACACACACACACACACACACACACACACACACACACACACACACACACACACACACACACACACACACACACACACACACACACACTACTTTAGCAGGATTAATGCTGCATTTTCAATTAAAGGATCGTAAAGCTATTTTCTGCTTCTGTGTCCTTTGACGTGCTCTGCAGGCCCACATACTCAGGCTTTCAGTCACTATTTGCATGGCGTTAGGATGTTTTGTCAATACAAACAGTTGTAAACTTGCTTCAGTGTCATGCTGCTGCTAAGGCCCTATTTTCTGAGACATTTATATGACACTCCAGACTATTAACTATTAATATTTGAGCTATACGGCAGTTGCACTCTTGGAATTCCATTAATTTTCCTGGAGTAAAACACACCATTAAATGCAAAAAATTGCAAAGTGGAGAGAGCAGCCGTCCAAAGAGCGCTCTGCTAAATGTTCATGTGTTGTGTCTAGACCGCATTCCTCCATTTCTCCTGGGATCTGGCCATCTAAGGCAAGAAGAGTTGCAGCCCACTGGGTGCCTGATGACTCAATGTGCGCGAGAGTAGGAGTGAACAAATAAACATTGACCTTAACTGGAGCTTGGGGGGAATATGGCTTTCATGGCTCCACGGGCACAAACTGTTAACCCATTCAGGTCTGGGATTGGATCACTGATGCAGTGTTAACCGTTACAGAGCTTTGATTAAGGGTATAATCTCTGAACTGGAGGAAATGCAGGGTGTAAGTGGAAAAGGATCTCTTAAGGTAAACTGATATATTTTCTGCAGCACAGCGTTTTCCATATGAAAAGCTGAACTGCATACCGTTCTGGTTATCTATTGTTAAGGGATTGGAGATGGGGAATCCTGGGTCTTGCCCTCACATGAAAACAGATTGGTATCAGTAAAACATCATCCGATAATTCTTTAGTTTTTAGCCACACTACAGGCATTGGTTTTATGGATGGCAGTGTTTGTCTGTATTCCCACCATTCTCCAGACTGAAATGTCTTAACAACTATCAGATAGATTGCCATGCACTTTTGTACAGCCATTCATGGTCCCCAGAGGATGCTTTATCCTGTGGTTATCCCTTGATTTTGCATATAGCACTAACAGCAGGTCAAACTAATACCTATCCTGTGGAATATCTCAGCAACCACTGTCTAGATTGGCACAATAGTTTGTACAAAAAGTCATAGTCCCCAGAGGAAGAACCCAAATGACTTTAGTCATAATACCACCATCAGGTAACACTTGTTGTTTTGAGTGAATGAATGGATTGCCAGAAACATTAATGTTGCCCTTTGGATAAAGGGCAATAACATTTAGTGATCTTTTACATTTTTAGATAGTCGTCTTCAGGTAAACTTTTTAATGTATCCAATGGTTCATAACCAAATATCTGAAAAGAAGAAGGACATTACCATCAGCATGGATAGCATTTCCTGCATGTTAGCATGCTGATGTTTAGCATTTGGCAGGAGGAAATGCCCTGTCTACATGCAGGTGCACCACTAGAGTCCGAGTCTTGTTCCAACAATAAGATTGCACATGTGACAGTAATAAGAGAAGTACATGTAGTCATGTTGCTCATGACTGACGTGTCACTGCCACACCAAATGTCATGTGAGAAATGTTTGGCTCAATGACAAATCACCACGGTCATACCAACCCTCTTAAACTCTTTGCTTTTTTATGCCATTGCTTTATAGTTCAAAGAAAGGGAACTGGACAGTTTATGTCATTTCCATTCTCTGTGTTTTAAAAATCTACTATTCTTATCAGTGTTTTCTACAGATAGTATAAGTACAGGATGTGTGGTTAATGATGTTGTTTTTCTGAGGTCCTCTATATTAAATTATGCAGAACTATCAATGGTATTCTAGCTATCCACTACATTTTTCCATTTGTGACTCACTTCAGCAGCTGCTCAAGCTGCGGCTTTCAAAAGGAAGTTAAGTCTCTGGCAATGCTCATATTTGGCATACAAAGCTCTGCAGTGATCCAGTGTTCCTTTTGCTTAGGGACAGGAATATGAGTCTTTACTTACTTAAGTTCAAAGGGAACTTAAATATGGAAATTAGCCTTTTAATTAACCGTCAAGTTCACATGGTGTGGTTGACAAGAGCTTCCAAATGGAAGGACTTTAAACAGTTAACCATGCGTGTTATGTGGTAATGGGGCACACATAAGGAAGAATAGCCTTTTTTGTAGCTTCTAGATGCATCAGCTGATTGGATTAGTGTAAGTTACTGTACCATCCAAAATCATGTGCTTATGAATAGTATTCTCCAGACATCCATTTCCATTTACACGCCTGAGCATTTCAGGGTATTTAGAAATCTGGCTTAGCAGCTCTGAAATATATAGGACTCGTGGGTGAGAATTTCATATATCACCGTCTCTTAGTATTATACAAATCTTGTCACCAACCTCGTTCAATTTAAAACAAATCCAGGCATGTGTCAGCAAAAGATAAGCTGGATTGGAACCAGTGCAGCCATGGCACATCCCAAGCCAAAGCACACTAGTTGCCAAGAACTGTAGCCAACAGGAAAAAGCATGAATAATGGAGGTAGATTGTATGTGTATCAGCCATGCAGTGAATGTTTATGGGCATTGAGCACTGAGCAATGGAAGAGTTAGGTGTTAAGTATTAAATAATGTTCGGAATGTCTTTCCTGTTATCCCTCTTTTCCCTTCTCCCAGCCTCTCTGCAGCAGTGGAGGATTGAATCAGAGGAAAACAGCCTCCCTTTGTGGAAGTCTGTGCATTGATGGGCTGGGAAGTGAGCAGAGGGACACTCAGAGTCTGTGTTCATGGGTGAACCTTTGTGTAGAGAGGACTTTTGAATAAGAAGAGAATAGTACTTAAAGGTAAACTATACAGTTTCGTTATGTGTGCAGACTGAACAGAAAACAAGAAAAAGCAATGAATTGATCTGAAAAAAATCTACGTTAGATGTGTTTGTGTGCGTTTCACAAAGGTTTCATCTTGTTTCTGAAGTGGATTGCAAAGTGTTTTTCTCACTCTTAGTATTGCTTACAACTGCAGCAATGAAAGTCAGACCAAGTGTTTATCCTGAGGCAACGTAGGTGTCTAGAATGTAAACCTGATCCAATCAGCTCCAATCTTTGACCGTAAAATGACACATCAGAGCAGACAGTCATTGACGGGAATAGGCTCGGGCTGTCGGCCAAATCTGTCGTCAGATTCCTCTTTAAAACTAGATGCCTTTTTGAGGAAGAGAAAAAAAATACCCATCAAAGAAATGGTACTGTTTATATAGATCACAAGTATGCCTTCAAAAGAGATCTTTGGCAGGCAAATGTCATGTTTTCTAAGTCAGTTGGATGTGAAACCTGTATTGTATGAACATAGTGAGGGGCCATATGCCACTTTCATAACATAATCTACATTGCATTAGATTAAGGGCTTCAGATAGTGTCTACTTTAAACGTGCATTTTTTAATCCTCCTGGGCATCCTGTGTTTTCCTTGTTTGATCCACCTTCACACAGTCCTCAGTGGACTGGATCAAATAACAGCAGCCTTGCCCAGCAGCCTTGCCCTCCTCTCTTATGTCAGATGAGCTAATATTGTTGAAGATGACAATCTCAAAGCCTCGGATCTGTTGGGGAATATTGCTTGAACTTTTCTGTCTGCAGCCATCAAATGGCACTCCCTGTATTTTTAACACTTTGTTAACTAACTCCAGGTGCTGAACTCTCTTTGTAAGTAAAGATATCAGTCATATGACAATGTCTGGACTTAAGAATCAATCAATTATATATGCAATCTGATGAAATAATGTATAGATCAGCCATTAAGTTGTCCAATCCACATTACATCCAGTTTCTTGGTCAATGTCTTTCTGGAGTCCAGTGTTCGCTGTATCACATGCATCGAGTCACAGTGGGTCCACACATGAAGCTACAAAAATGTTTATGGGAAAAATAAATTGCTGGTATCAGACCATAAGCAATCAACATTGTTGTTGAAAAAGTATGGATATCCCTAGTTATAAAAGTTGTTGTTTTACTCCAATATAGTGTCGTTTGGAAGGGTCATAAATAGGGGTGCATACCGGTTCCCGGTATTACCGAAATACCGGTTCCTGGCGGCTACGGTATACCGTACAGAAATCAGATCCGGTTTTCGATACTTTTTTTTTTTTTATAAAAGTGAGGTGTAATATCCTTAAACTCGCGCCCAAACCGTCGGAATTACGATGTCAATTTCGCCGTGAAACTCCGCAAATGAGTCACTTTAGAAAATCTAAAGAGTGGCTGCATATGCCAGTCTGAATGGTGGGGTCTGTAACCACTGCAAGAAGTTTATTTCTGGGAAAGGTGGCAACACATCCAACCTCCAACCAATGCCAAGTACCTTTGTGTTCAGGGAAGCAGCGTGCCAAGCGAGAGAGTGTTCAGTTCAGCAGGTGATACCCTACGCTGTGAAAGGGCCCGTTTGGATCCAGAGAGAGCAGATATGCTCATCTTCTTGAAGATGAATGCACAAAACTGAACTGTGATGGGATTTGTTTTCTTTCATCAGGCAAATGTTGATTTTAAGGATGCTATTTGTTTTATGTGCAATGCCGAGATCTCATGATCCTTTGTGTGTTCTCTGGTCAGTCGAATCTCAGGTTGAATATTGATTATACTGGTGCTATTTCTGATGGTTGATATAAATGATATTGCTGAATCTGTTTTCTTCATAGATAACGTGTTTTTCATTGTTTGTTCAGCACTAAAAGGTCCAAGTCCCACAATTGAATTTAATATTCATTTGACATGTTAACTATATAATAA
Source organism: Trematomus bernacchii (assembly GCF_902827165.1). Taxonomy (NCBI): domain Eukaryota; kingdom Metazoa; phylum Chordata; class Actinopteri; order Perciformes; family Nototheniidae; genus Trematomus; species Trematomus bernacchii. The sequence continues at coordinate 8,298,009 of NW_022987698.1, forward strand.
AGCCCTTCATGGGAGTAATTGCAGGATGATTACATTTTTCCCTTATGCAACATGAAAGTATCACGATATGTATCGGTTGAGTATCGGTATCGTTCAGTGGTATCGGTATCGTAAAAAAGTCAACGATATGCAACCCTAGTCATAAATACCTATGTGCTCAGCTGTAATATCTTCAAACAATCTGCAGCTCAATGCTCTGTAAGAAAAGTGAATAGGACTGAATGTTGTCTTCAGGCACAACCAGGCTCTCGGCTACACACTAAACTTCTCAAGTAATCTCGGTATCAGTCATCAGGAGCTATGTCCTCACCTTGCTGAAGAGGATACTGTTCTCTCTAATCTTTTGATCCTCTTTTGTTGAAACCTCACGAAGACAACCTAGAGCTTTCTCCCCCTCTTTCCCTTTATCTCCCCCTCTCTCTTACTTCACCCTCTTTTCCTGGTATGGCCCAAAGGCATCTGCTGAACCTGAACTGTCTTGCTTCTATTATTCCTCCTTTGTCTCGAGTTAAACATAGACCAGGTCTGCTTTGGCCCAGGTCCAGTACAGAGCAGCTGTCCTGCTAAAGATAGACAGACACACACACACCATATGTTGCTTCTTCCTTCTGCTTGCACTCTTTCTCTGGCATTTTTCTGCACTTCCTCTCCCTCTCTTCCCCTTCCTTCCCATCTACACATAATTGCCATTCAAGTATTAGAGAAGCTGATAATGTGTGTGGAACAAAGTATTTCCTGTGTGAAGTGACGGCAGCGTGTGTTAATTTAAATTACAACTGTCAGGGATTATAACCTTCAAATCATTTCATAATAACACCAAAGTTCAGTAATGTGGATGTCAGTTTTTGGAGTAAAATATAGTGACTGCTATGAATGATTACAGCTAGGGTTAGGGTTCAATCGGCACTTAACACACAGTTCAACTGAGGCGGGTAGGAATGCCATTTGTTTTGCAGGTATTTAGGTAAGTATGGGACAAAAGTCAAACTTGCACTCAAAATGTTGCTAGATGAAAAGTTAGATCAACAGAAATGTATTCTGATAAGTTCATTAATGTATGTGTTGCAATGCTCATGGAAATCCGTCGACATCCAATAAATATTTAATTGAATGAATGAAAACTTTGGAAAGAGCAACGGTCAGGGATCACTAGATTCATTATGGCATGGCATTGCGTCCAATAGTTACGATATTTCTGGATCAAAGCGTTGAACAACCTACCAACTTTTTCGTAAAACTCTGCCTCTTGAAATGTATAAACACAAAATGCTTTATCCAGTAACAGCTGAGATTCAAACAAGCCTGAGGAGCAAGACAAGTGATCCAAGAGAAAATTCACATGCTAAAACCAAGTAGCCTTCTTTCTGTAAACAAGGCCATTTATACCAAAGCAATTCCACTCGTGAATATTTCCTACCACGTAACCTTCAGACCACAAACATACTGTAACTAAATCACTGTCCCTCTCGGTGCTCCTTTTCACTCTCCCCCTCCTCTCCTCCCTTCAGGGCCAGGGTAAAGAGCTGTTCATCCAGGAGCGCTATGGCAAGTACAACCTGAGCGACCCCTTCCAGGCCCTGCAGAGGGACAGTGAGGCCGCCGGGGACCAACACAAAGAGCCAGGCTGTCCCTCCGCTACCTCCAACCCTCTGGTGGTTCTCAAGCTGGTGGTGGGCCACTGCAGGAGGATGCAGGAGAAGATGCTGGCCCAGCTGGCTGCAGCAGAGAGCAGGCACAGAAGGGTGGGTGTGGAGGTGTGGTTCTAATTACGGGAGGCAGGAATGAGATGGTTTCTCATGAAGATGTAAAAAAATTAAAATAATTAGGAAACATGAAAGATAAAAGCTGCTAGCCTTCAGTGGTGGAAAATATTTTAAATGGAGATTGCAATCAGCAATTTGCAATACGGATTATTTTTCTGAACGTATACTCTGGAATGTAAAAATGGAAAATATCTGCATCTGATTTCATGTTTTCTTTTGTTTAATGTAACACTGGAGGCCTGTCTAATATTAAGACAGTGATTGAAAAATGTCAGTTTCCTGATTTTATTTAGTGTTAAATCATATAGACAAGGCTATTATGCCATATCTGTGTTTTTTGTTTTGGTATATACTTAAATGATTGTTGCAAATAATGATTCCAATTGCATGTTTTGGAACTGTACAAAACAACTCAATCATCTTAGTCTTTGTTAAACCGCAGAGTGATGACTATACTTTTCTCTGCAGGCGGGCTGAACATTTAAATAAGCTTAACTATGTAACTATTTAGCTTGACTGCCATCAGCGTTTTCACTCACAATGTAGTAATCATTTTTGCTTCAAAATAACTATTATTGACGTAATTTTAAGCAGACCATGCAGGATGGTTTCCCCTCCTGACTCTCTGTCTCCCCGCTGTGTTTGCTTCAGGTCATTGCAGACCTGGAGGAGGAGAAGAGGAGGCATGCTGAGGACACAGCCGAGGGAGATGATGTCACCTACATCCTGGAGAAGGAGAGGGAGCGCCTACAACAACAGGTGCCCTCTAATTAAAAGTGACATGGGTTGCACTGTAAATATTTGTCCAAAATGTACTGTGGGAAAGCTTTATAAGAACTGGTGTCAAAAGCTGAAGACATTTTAATTGTCAAGGGTTGAGTAGTGCAGGTGGGTTGTTTTGTAAAGCACAAGTCAACACTTCCCTGCTTATATTGAGACATCTTATTCTCCAAATGTATCTTTTTTTTTTGTGGTAAAATGTTCTGAAATGTATACATACAGTTTTTGTGTTGCACATATACTAATAGACTTTGAGACTGACAATAAAATGGATGATGGCTAAAGCAAATCAATGTTTCCCTCCTCTGACAGCTTTGTTCATTGTTGGTCTCGCCTCTTTCTCTGTAGCTGGAGTTTGAGCGGAGCCAGGTCCGGAGGTTAGAGAAGGAGCAGCGGCGGATGACTGAGCAGATCGAAGAAGAACGGGCTCAACACAAACAGCTCTCCTGCGCTCTGGCCAAAGAGTGCAAGTGGGCAAGTTCCCGGGCTCTGGAGGAGGGACACCGGCTGAGCGAGGTGAACCGCAAGCTCGACAAGGTATTAACATTTTGTATACAAGTATATCTTTTTTTATATAAAAAAAAATCGGAAAGAATCTGCTCAAAGATTGTTGGTCAACCCCGGCAGAGACTTTATGACTGAAGGGTCTCTGAGCATGTTTTCTCTCTGTGATTGTGCTGTTATGTTAAATGTTTGTTTTTCATGTATTGTATCTTGATATTTGTCTATGTTGATGTTACACATGGAGCTGCTGGGATGCAAGTCACATTTCAGACTTGATCTGACCATTAAAGTATTATCGTATCGTTTCGTATCGTATACAAATGTTGGGCTGTGTTATATTTTGCACTCGGGTGTAAGATACTTTTTTTTTTAACTTTCGCAGGAGAAGGAGTCTTGTCAGGCCCTGAGAAACGAGCTGGAGGATGAGAGGCGGCGAGCTCTGAGGATGGAGGCGAGGGTGGAGGAGCAGCTGGCCGAGTTCGACACAGAGCGAGAGCAGCTCCGCTCACGTTTGAAGAAGGAGGAAGCTCACTGCTGTCAGCTGCAACAACAGGTGTGAACACTTGAAAGCATTCATCATGCAGGTGGCAGTAGATAGCACATCTTGCATACTATATTCGCCTCATGTTATTTCATCTAATCTTAGTGCGAGAAGAACATTTGCTTGCATTGTTCAGCCAAATTTGTACTTGAAATTAATCTCTTTCACCATTTTTGTGATCAGGTACAGGAGCTGAAGAGGAAGCTGGAGGAGAGAGGTGTCCCTGAGGCAGTTAGAGCTCCAGTACAGGCAGAAAGGAAGGAGTGGGCCGCAAGACCCCCTGCTAGACAGATAGCAGTGGACATGGTTACATTCGAGGACCTTGAAGAAGACACACAGCAACATGAGCAGCCAAACATTCCCGACTGTACTGAGGAGACCGACGGGCACCCCGACCCAGACAGCGCCCTCTCAGACGACATCTGTCTACACAACGGGGATGAAGATTCTCCAGTTCATCAGAGCCAGGCTTCCTCCTCCAATCTCCCTCCCTCCTCCCCCTGCTCCTCACCCGTCCTTGCCAAGCGCCCCCCAGGCAGCCCGAGCCCTGGCAGCCCGAGCCCTGGCAGCTACCAGTCTCCCTACCAGGCCGGGATCAACCAGCGCTTCCACGCTGCTCGACATAAGTTCCAAGGAACCATAGACCCAGAGCCTCAGACCCAGGCCGCACAACCGGCCCTTCCCCCCTCGCCAAAGGACGCTCCCCCAGTTACAAGCAGTCCCCCCCTAGAAGCCAGCCCGGTGAAGCAGATGGCTCGGAGCACCGTCACACAGGTCCTGTCTCGCTTCACCACCGGACAGCAGAACGCCGCACCGAAGAGCGCGTCGCCCAACAACTCGCCCTTTGGGACGGACTACCGGAGCCTGGCTGCGCCCCTGTCTCCGGTCATCGCGAGGGCCGCAGGGGCCCTGCAGCAGGGGATCAGATCACCCACCATCCCCAGGGCCGACAGGGGCAACCCTCCACCCATCCCCCCCAAGAAGCCCAGTCTGGCTCAGGCCCCCCCCTCCCCGGCCGCAGTGCCCCGGTCTGCCGGACACTTCCCTGACTCCGCCCTCTCAGGCAGCTGCGGCCTCACTTCCAGCCAGGAGGGAGTCAAAGAACTGGACATGGTGGTGTCTTCCAACTAACGGATCATTTGATTCGTCAGTAAACTAGTCCGCTGCTGCTTTGCTCGTGACATGATGGTTTAATCCACATCTCATCATTATGAAAGTTGATATATTGTTTTGTACATGACAGGATTTACATCCTATGCTTATTGAACAGAGGTCCCTTCAAACACTGTTGTCTTCGTATTTATTAGATTCTTTATGCACTCTACTTTAGGTAGTGGTTAAGGGGTAGTACTAATGAAGAGTTACAACTCCTAGTTTTAGTTTAAATTGTGCCAATACTTTATGTCGGGCACACCGTACTATGAAAGTATTTTATATTTGTATGTGTCATATTTCCAAAGAATGCTAATCAGTGTACCATCTAAAGAGGCATTATTTTCCATAGTATGTTGCTTGTTCATACAACAGATACTCTAATCTTCAGACCAAATGTAAGAAGTAGTCCTTGGACCAATTTTGTTACAATATATGCCTATTTTCTGTGTGCACTCTTTTGTACTTAGCTGCCGTTTTTATAAAATGTATTTTATAAATGTTCCTTAGTTATTACTGTATGATGTTTTAGCACAAAAGATAATCTATTCAGTGTCATACCGAGCTTAATTCATGTATTACTTTATGTTTCAGTTATCTCAGATTATAAACATACTGTACACCAGAGAACAATGAGATCAGTGTTGCTGATATATGTCGTGTTTTTGTCATTTATAAGAAATCATGATAAAGGTTTTAGCAGTCAAACATGGCTCTGATTATTATCATATCACAACTGCTGTGTTGGTTATCTCTACTCTCACCAGATCCTTTACAGTACTGTAAATGCTGGAAAGTGACAGATTGAATAAATGAATCCCAAATATCGTCACCTATTTATGTCTTATTTTCTTTTATCTCATAAGAGTTATATGTTGCTTATTTTACAAGTGTTAATCCCATAAGGGAAAGCTTGCTTCCATAATTGTTATCAATTAATCTGAAAATTAATTTCCAGATTCATTAATGAAAGTGTATTCTTTAGAATGTTTAATACTATCATTTCTATTTCCAAAAATAAAATATACCATAGATATTGTTGATGATAGTATATGAAAAAAAGCATCAACTCCCCCCATTGCATTTCACACTTATACCTAACCACTTCACATAAGATTAATAGCATAAATACATGTTATTGATAACCTTAAGTAGTATCATATTTTACCTTGCCTTATAAAATCGGATATGTATATTCAATGAGAAAGTTAATTAATTATACTCATTTAATTAACTAGAAACTAGTATCTAGCATCCTCAGATAATGATTTACATATTAAGGACACCAATTTGCAACTTTCTGACTTCCATGAATATAATTCTGCTCATGTTCTGTATTCTAAGGATATACAGTACTAGTGTTTAGAAAACAGTTGTATACTGTACAGTCAGGGAGAGTCCTCTAGAGGTCAGTATTTGATTAGTCCCCCACAGCTTGCAGGAAAGCATGAATAATTGCTCCGCTGATAGTTGGCATGTACTAATACCCTTTCTACCCACTGTGATTTCATATTTAGTATATAATATCAATATGCACTGAATCTGTGAGCACTATGATAGAAAGTAATATTGCAGCATTATTAAACCATGCCTATAAACTATACTATACTATATTATGGCAGATTTGTGTCAGAAAAATACAGATATGTTATTTTGATGCAGAATTTACATTATTATCTTGTTAAATAGTAACAGTTACAATAGAAAAGAAAACTGATTTCAGTGGAGGTGCTAAGAAGATTGCAAAGACTGCATATACTGTAGGTACGGAGTTAGTACTGCATTGGTGGCTTTATTCACACTCATATACACTGTGTACTATATTTCGGTATGTTTTATATTTCTTTTTTGTGTGAATGTGGTCTGACTAGATTTTGATGCTGAAAAAAATAAAAATCAATCTTGCTGGTGCTTGGTTGTGAAGATAAGTTGTGAAACCCTTAAGTGTACTGAACTGTTTGTTATGTTGCGCCCTGGTTTACTTAAACTATAAACAGTGCTCTAGTGGTATGTTGTTAAAGTGATGCAACTTAGGAGCTAAATGGGGCAGTGGTGTTACGTTTGGAATTGGGAAAGTGCATAAAAGAAAAAATGCATGTCTTACTTGACAAATATATTTTCTGTGTTCTATAATGTCCCCGATAGTGACTTTGTCCCCCTCTCTCACACACACACAGATGTTCAATCAGTCAAGGTGGCCTGACATCATGCTATACCAGATACATGCAGAGCACACAGTGACTGGGACTTCCGACACACTAAATCCCCTCTTGGTTGTTGGGGAAGGGTTGGCTGGTTAGCGGCACGGGTCACCTCTTCTCAGCTCGGCTCACCTAATTAACATTCCAGTGTAGGACAGCAGGGCCGCATCCCAAATCCAGCACAGGCACGCCTGGTTCTCCAGCTGAGCCCCATCCTTCTCGGCCACCATAAACACAGCTCAGGTCGCTGAGCTGTGAGGGCCACATCCTCGCTGCTGTCACTGCCAGCATAGATGCTCACTGTACTCTGCTACTGGGAGACAATCCACAACGCTGAGCAGACAACATGATGGTCTGGATTTTGAAAAGCTTGTGTGATTGTTGTGTTGAGAAAACCTAATAGTAAATGGGAGCTTGTACAGTACACATTCTAGTTTTTGCTTTCCTTTTTTCCCTTTGTTTGAGTAGTGTTTATGCCTCGTTCAAAATGTGGATGCTTTAATTCCAACACTGGCTTCATTCAAACTCTTGCTTTTAGAGGATTAAGGTTGCATGACTACAAAATGTTGCCTTTTTCAAACAAGCTACGGTTTTGACCCAAACTGAAACTTGGCTCTCCTTCTGTTAGGATTCCACATGATGAGAGGTAATAATTAACTTTTCCCCTAAAATAAATCTCAGAACAGTGGAATACAAATCTTTTTAAGTGGCCGACCTCAGAAAGTTGGCAATCTGTTTTTCCCTTTTCCTGGAAAGGACAATTCAGATTTTTTATGTCATTGCAATTTGTTCTGATGTGGATTTGTTAGATATTTTCTCTGTAAGGTTGCGTGAGACATGCTTGTGATAAAGCACTATACGTATAAATAAACTTGAACTTGAGAATGATAGCTGCAGCCGCCACATGTCCCTCCTGGGCAGATCTGGTAAGTGTTGTACTTTATGACTGTGGTGCGCAAAAGCAGACACATAATAAGACACATGGTGACATAGCTGCAGTGTCATGTTGTGAGAATGAGATGACAAAACCGAGGTCAAGGAGGGAGCACGTAGCCTGTCATGAGTTTAACCACAAATTTACGACCTTCTCGTTTCAGACATGTTGAACAAAAGCAAACTGCAGCACGTCAACTCGTCAATTTTCTTGTCAGAATAAGTGACGGCTGCCGTCTCTGCACTGGTCCCACATCAATGTCATAATCACTGTCATCTGAGCGCTCCTCTGTGTGTGCCTCGTAATGGTTCAATCTCTTTCTTATCCTCTTGCGCTCTTTTTTTGTCCCTCTTGTCCCCTCTTTTCCATCCAAAATTAGCCCAGGCCATGAGAGGGGTCTAGAATAGGATCTCGGGCCCCCACACTGAGCCTCTTAAAGACCACAGCTGGAGCTGGCTCAAAGCGAGACAGAAGGAGAGGGAGGGCCGGATGACGAGTGTTATCGCTACCATCACCTGCTCCCTGTAAAGCAATTTGTTATAGAGTTGTCACTGTAAAATCCATAGCTTGTCCTGCGGTAAAGAAAGACAGGGTCACATGTAATGAGGATCCGAGTGTTGCTCCAAATCCAGATATGACATAACTGAAGGACAAACAGCTGGGCTCTGTGTGTGTGTGTGTGTGTGTGTGTGTGTGTGTGTGTGTGCGTGTGTGTGTGTGTGTGTGTGTGTGGAATAAAAAGGGGAGAAGGTCCAGTAACAGAAATGACACAGGTATGAAGCTTATGTTGATTGCAAACTACACAGATTTATATGTTATTTTTTTTTTTCAAATAAAAAACCTATTCCTTGTAAGAAAATGTGTGATTGGGCAATCCTAAAGATGACTATTACATTCTTTGTCTGTGCCACGGTATTTTTAGCCAGCTACATTGTTAATGACCTTTACATTAGGTCTCTACTAACACCCCTGGAATGTCACTGATTAAATGACCTTACACACACACACGCTGTATGCACATAGTGTCTTGTCAGCGTCTCCCTGTACCTGCTGGAAAGCCAAAGCACCAAGTGTCTCACTGAAGTCACAGGGATGAAAGCCAGACGTGTCCTTGAGGTGGGTCATATGTTTCCACATTGGCTCGATGAGACAAACCTGTTTCTGGATCGGGACTGTTGATGTGAGCTGAACTACAAACATGCACTCCGCTGGCATTACATGAGAGGTTCAAGTGCTTGGAGATGGGGAGGGGAGGGGGGGGGAAATATTTACTCTCCTACCCTCTGTCGTATGGCATGAAGGCATCATTTTAGAACATATAAATCATTTTCAGAAAAGGACTATATCGGGCCCCATACCGAACTTGGAAAAACCAAAGAGTAAAACCCATGCTGTGAACTGTAAGCCATTTCAAAAGACCCCTATGCAAAGGTACGGGGCCACTTCTACTGTATGTGGTGTAGTCTCCTCAATAAAGTGACCAAAGCATGGGATAAGACACAAATGCATTACAAGGCCAAAATATTTTCTCATTCCTTGACTACCCTCAATAATAACATGAGGATATTTAAATGACACACTGTACTTATGTTGTCTCCATTTTGACATATTCTGTATGTGCCTCTCAGCTTTCAAGACTCTTCCAGTTTCTGTTGGGGCCTCAGTCCAGACATCTTGGATCTGGACTTTGCTTCTCTTCTGACAGTCAGCCTAAACTCTTGTATCTTAATCCTCTGTGTGAATGGGATCTTTAAGATGTTTTCCTCTTGTGTGTTTGTGCTTTTTCCAGGCCTTTGTTTTAGAAAGGAGGTTTTGTGGTTCCTGGAAGTTGCTTGAAGTTGTCCTAGATACACATTTTTCATCCTGCAAAGGGCTCATTGCATCGGTGGAATGTGGTTTAGAAGACATGTAAAATGCAAGTCTCATTCAACAATTATGCAATAGGGTCTGTGCACAATTAAAATGTCCTTTTTGTTGTATGGCAATAAGTATTTCAAAAATACAAAGATGTCACGACTGACGCATGTCTCCATCGTCAGTCACTTTTTCCCTATGTTTCCAGTTTCCTTGGCAGTTTTTCTGTCCTAAACAAAAGGGTCTAAGGATGGGTGCTGTCAAATTTCATGAAACAAATTGAATTCTCTGATCGAAACCTCTCCACATTTGCAATTAAATTGTCGAAGTGCCTTGAATGTGTTTCTTGAACCAGTTCAAATCTTAGACATCTCCAGTTAAGAGATTCCAAAGAACAGTAAAGATCCTTTCATGCGTTCAAATCTGCAAGAGCATTGCATTACACTGAACCAGCAGGCATATGAAACAATGTCTAAAATGCCCCCTGGGAAGGATTACCCATCTCTATGGAGACACCAAGTTCCTGTTTAATGATGTGTCAAAGTAGGAAAGCTTGACCCCTCATAGCTGCAGGTCCCCAAGCAAAACCTTCTCCTCTGACCCAAACGTACATCAGGAAAGACCTCCATTATTATTATTATTATTATTATTATTATTATTATTATTATTATTAATTGAAAACACAATCATTTGGTTACAATATCAAAACCAATAATGAGAATCTGCAAATAAATATGTTACTTAACATGGCATGTCATAGGAGGCTTTTTGGTTGAGTTGCACAGCATTGTGTTTGGTGTTACAACACTTTTCTTTATGATACTGAAAAACAAAAAAGGTTGACTTTGTAGAAAACAGCCAGTGAACAGTACAAAATGCCAAGGTATAATCCATGGAACAAGTCCCTATGGAAATATTGCATAATTTAATGCAATAATAGGTGTGTGCTGGCATACTGTATATTATGGTCCATCATGCTTTAATGGTTGTTCTAAAGTGGCAACAAGTTGGATGCCTTGGTTTTTAACCCTCGACATTTGTCCATCAAACTAAATATAAACATCTCCCATACTGCTGTCTGTTGGTCTACATACCGCTACTTGTAATTTTCAGACAAAGGGGTGGGGGTGGGGGGGAGGTAGCGGGTCGCAGACAGCTGACGCACCGGAGCGGAGCGCTGCGAGTTTCGGTGCGCATCTTCATTCCGGACTACAGGAGGGAAGGTGCGCACAATGTCGGCATCCTCAGAAATTGGTCTTTCAATCGACTTGTATCTCTTTTTAAGCGACTTTTACGGATTTTGCTTCTGTGTTACAGCATCGGATTCTGCACTTGTAATCTGAAGTTTTGGGGCATTAAATTCGGTACCCAACGACTGAGGCAAAAAGATGAATGTATGACTTTTAGAGACATCTGAAACCAAGGATTATTCTGCTCGTTTATTAATTAGAATTCCCGACGCCAATGAAGAGTATGGATGTACTGACAGAAAACATATTTGGCATTAGTAAAAAGTAATTGGAGGAGCATAAAACACTGTCCCTCCTTGTGACGGTTTTTTATTTTCCCGATGATGGACGGCAAACAATCTTCAAGGACTTTCACACCTGGTTGTGCAGCTTTTGCCAACAAATGAAAGGAAAAAACATGTTTTGTCTGACGAAATCTCGGAGTTTATCAGACAGCAGCAGGACTATGAGGATCAGACATGGGACAAAAGTCCAACATCACTCCAAACCTATTTCTAAAATACACTTCATATTTATTTTCCTGCTGCTCATATTCACACCGAGGGTGGATTCATCGTGGTGGTGAGTGAAATTTCTGACTTTTATATTGCTGATACTGAGATGAGTTTAATAACAACCATGTGTTAGATTACATACACTTATCTGATAAAAGTATGTAAAACGTAACCTGAGAAACGTTATAGATGCAAAAAGGTCCTAATGCAAAATGTCTAACCAAATTCATAAATATAGGCTATACTCTCAAGTGTATCCATTATTTTTTTTGTCAGTTAAATGAAAAAAAAAACATTGAAAGACAAAAAGGGTGTGTGTACCTAACTTTTTTAGATTATTTTAAAACAGTTTTTTTATTTCTGTCATTGAAAAGGATTCAGTTGTTTTTTTCTTGCAAACAAACCTCCAAAAAAATACTTGTGTAGTCCAATAAAAGGATCAAATGCAACGCTTTCATCTGCAAGGGGATTTTTTTGTTGCTGATGTTATTTAATTATTTCTTTTAAATATCATTGCAAAGTGAAATCTTCAGTGCAGCAAAGTGTGTGTGTGTTTATGAAGATTAATGGTATTGGGGGGAATCTCCCCTATCCATCAATCTTGCCCAGAGCAAGTGGCAGGTGCAGGCGCTGGTGCATGAATAAATGCCCCTTGATGATTGCTCTTGAGGTTTTAAAGTCTCAGAGGAGGAAAAAAAAAAGTAGGCCCCCCCCTTATCCCACCCACCTGAAATAGTTGTTCTCACGTCTCAGGACACAGTTTTCAAATTATATTTGATGTGTAGGCCTACTTTATATCAAACCAACCACAGTGAAGCAGTACACATTTGTACATGTTCTTCCTTTATGTTTGAATTATGGCCCTGCACCCCATACCAATTAGCTTCTGATTTACAGACGGATTTAGATTAAACATGCACCCTTTGTAAATAGAGTTATGAATGGTAATTTCCCAAGAGAGCCGAAAGCATATGTTATCCTATTTTCCATTGTGTAATTCTGTCTTATGCAAATACATTGTGAAAAAAACTACGATTAAATAACTTAGACATTCCAGAGAGAGAGAAAGACGAGGAAACACTTTGAAAGAAAATAAACTTTGTCTCTGATTAATACTTATTTAATCCAGCTTCTCATTGTTGGGTCCTATTTTTAACCATTGATAATTTAGATGAGAACCATGTGTCTTGCTGTACAGGACCCCTTCCCTCTCCCCTTCTATGTGTGTGTCCTCTTGGAGACAGTCAGGGGTCTTTTGGCACAGCCGATGTGTACAACACACAATAAACACAAGTAGTGCTTCTGCTCTGCTTTACTGCTCAGGCAAATAGTCGTAGTGAAACGGGCCTGGGACAGCCATAACAGGAGTGGAAACTGCCTGCTACGTCCGTTTCTGTCTCGGTGGCCAGGCGACACAAATGTGGCTGCGATTAAGGACTATAATGATATCCGGATGGAGAGTGGAGAGTGGAGCGTGCAGGCTTAGAGAGGGAGGTGGGGGGCGGGTGGGGGCGTCTGCATATGGTTCATCTGTGTGGTTGGGAGGGAAAGGCCTGAGCGGTCACTTGCACTGTAGATGACTGTCCTCATGTCCTGTTGATAAGAGGCCCCCCCCAGTGTCACAGTATCACCAGCATGTGATCCAACCTTTTAAGAGTTGCTACAAAAGTAAGGGATTATGTCTGAATAGAGCAGGAAGCTAAAGCCTGTCACAGGGAGAGAGGTTTTCACTGAACGGGAGGAATTTAATAATCTCTTCTGTCTTGAATATCTGAGTCTCAAGTAGAGAGAGGGGTATGGATGTGAAAAAAAAGGCATGCTAGTAGCAGTTCAATGCTAATGCTAATCTCGTTTGAAAGAGTTGGACATTTTGAGAGATACCGTTATTCGCTTTCTTGCTAAGAGTTTGATTTGAAGATTGATATGGCTCTCTTTTCTGTACACTAAATATAAACCTATAAACAGCTGAAGGCTAAACTAGCTTAGCATAAAGATTGGGAACCATTTACAATCTCTGTTCAAAAATAACAAAATCTGCCTACCGTGACTGCCAATCTCACGAACACATTGTATTTTCCTTGGTAACTACAAAAACCAAAGTTAGAAAAGTCAGCAAGTGCCACTTAGTGCAACTAGTCCCAACCAAGAAGTTGTAGATATCAGGAATATCTAGCAGATTCAAATGGTCTAAAGAACTACAGAAAAGTCAACAAACCGTAGAGAAATGGCTGAAATAACATAATTGCTGACTGTAATACTTACATTAAATCATATGTTAAAATAAATGACATTGATTTAGCTATTTAAAATGAGGAAAACTATTTGGATTTGGATTTACTTAACGTTAATGTACCACTTCAACACATACATGTAGCTTATTAAGACTATCTATAGAGTGGTGCAGTGACGAGTCCTAAAACCCGGAAGTGAGTTAGCATTTTACCACTACCGGTTCCCTCGTCTCAGAGTCAATGGGATTTCTCCATAGGATTTTGGAAAATAGCTAGAAATAAGGTCTGTGGTTGACACAAATTTAAGAGACAGATCACATTTTGTTCTACGACATTAAATACATCAGCAGTGACCCCACTGGTGATTTTTTAAAGAGTTTACGTGTCTGAAAAACGATGGTTGTTAACAAGTGGCTGAATAGGACTAGAGAAGTTGTCGAGGACGTTGTACGTCATTACGCCGAACAGTAAACACTCCCGCTAAGTTTTCCCTGTTCTGCTTGAAAGCAAGTACCTGCGCTCTTGCAAACTGTTAAAACAAACACTTAAACTTTCAACCATTTTGAATCTGTATTTTTGAATATCGATCTTAAGTTGGCGTGACGTTGAAGTCGTGCTACCCTGCTGTAGCCTACTCGGCTGTAGTTCGTTTATAGCATAACATTAGCATTTTGCTTCTGGCGATTCGATTTATGATTAGAAAATTATAAAAGTAGGGTAGACATGTGGAGATTATCCGGCTGAACAAAACGTGCATTTATCTAACAGGTTCGTTATCCACAGACCTTATTTCGAGCTATTTTCCAAAATCCTATGGAGAAATCCCATTGCTTTTTTGTCGAGAGAACCCATCAAGCTCCCAGGAAGTGCGCCGGACTCTGAGGAAAATATTCGTTGTGGCCAAACGGTGGTACTACACTTCCGTATCAGTCGCTGGGCCCGGAAATACTTTTTCCCATTGACTAACATTGGGAAAGAGACGTCTGTAAATCGTTGGATAATTTTTTTTAAACTAAATAAACTACCCAGTATGAACATTTGTATAGCCCTTATTAAAAACATTCGGTCCTCAAGTTGTAAAATGTGCTAATAACGTTATGAGAGTTATTTTCCTCTGCATTATGAACGCGAATCTAACCCATGGGACCGCGCCGCCCGGCACGTTCATGTGACGTGTTCAGTACTACATGAGTTGTACCTTTACCCATGGATGCACAATAAGTACGGATTATATGATTATATGAATACTTTCGTGACGTTTCGCTCTCTCAAAAGTTGGGCCATTTTGTCTTCATGCACCAATGAGCAACTCTCATAGGAATGAACGAGGCCCCGCCTCCCACGCTGTATCCAGTTCTTACATCCATGGAACCCATGCGCAGCTTATTTCCGGGTAAATACGTCATCCCTGCACCACTCTATTGGCAGCAAGGGTATACGTCATAAGACCCATCTGAGAAAACAATGAAGACATTATTTGTATGTCTTAATGTATTTTTCTCAAACTTGAGACAGAAGATAAGACTATACCATTTAGTACAGGCTAATATGACAAACAAACATTGTGTGTGACTCTAACCCTACCTCTTGAACTCATCGTGAACTATTATGTGTCTGCAGGTACATTGGGGCGCTAGGTGCTCGAGTGATCTGCGACAACATTCCCGGCCTGGTGAACAAGCAGCGGCAGCTCTGCCAGCGGCACCCAGACCTGATGCAGTCCATCGGAGAGGGAGCCAAAGAGTGGATCAAAGAGTGCCAGCACCAGTTCAGGAACCACCGCTGGAACTGCAGCACGCTAGACCGAGACCACACGGTGTTTGGCAGGGTGATGCTGCGAAGTGAGTCTGCAAATGTTTGAATGGGATTTCTATCTGTGTGGTTCTTTGTACGTGCGTGACAGTGTTTGTTTATGTCAGTGACACTCCAGTTAATCATCCTCGTAAATGTCTCCGCTGTTACAAGATAAGCAGAAAATTAATAGGGATCTTATTAATTCAACTTTTCCCTAGAATACAAACAGAAAGAGAAATTGCTGTGCGTGTTTTACCTTCCCTGGAATGAGAGAAGATTGGGAAAGTGAACGTTTTCCCGAAAAACAAGTAGCAGATCGAGAGATCCACACTGGGGATGTATAAACAGTAATAGGAGATGTAAATATTTGGGTAGATGTTTCTGGCAGCCAGACAAAGCTTTACTCCCTGACATATCGCCTGTGTTCTGCTTCATTGCGTGAGTAGGAATGAGAGCAGGAGGTGGGTGGGAAAGCCAGACCAAATAACCCCCAAAAATCTCCTCTTGTCTGAAATGAAAACACAGCCCAGTGACTGAGAAAGATGCCATCTGTGCAAAATAAAAGGTGAAAGTAGAGTTGACTAGACTGTGATGTTATAGTTGACATGCTGCTGGTCCATCCACCATAAATGGACTGGTTTCTGAGCTCCTGCTGTCTGGAATATATTAGACGAAGGCTGCTTTACTCATCAGGAACACCTTGAACCTGGGCACAAAAAGAATAGCTTGAATCTTACCAAAGAGAGAGAGACGAAACCAGTCATGGCGTTTCTGAGAAGTTTTGAACACACATCAAATAGAGAGTATAGCACTACAAAAATCTGCAAACAATCTTCCATTAAACATATTAAACCATTTTCTAAAGCTTTTAACTTCACCATCTCTCTTTTTTGCTCACCCAGGCAGCCGTGAGGCAGCGTTCGT
Organism: Trematomus bernacchii; assembly: GCF_902827165.1. Lineage (NCBI taxonomy): Eukaryota > Metazoa > Chordata > Actinopteri > Perciformes > Nototheniidae > Trematomus > Trematomus bernacchii. The sequence goes on from NW_022987698.1 coordinate 8,314,431, forward strand.
GTACGCAATCTCTTCGGCGGGAGTGGTCTACGCCATTACCAGGGCCTGCAGCCAGGGGGAGCTAAAGATCTGCAACTGCGACGGCCAGAAGCGGGGGCAAGCCAGTGACGACAGGGGCAACTTCGACTGGGGTGGATGCAGCGACAACATCAACTACGGCATCAAATTTGCCAAGGCTTTCGTAGACGCTCGAGAGAGGATGGTGAAAGACGCTCGTGCGCTGATGAACCTGCACAACAACCGCTGCGGTCGTATGGTGAGCAGCAGCTTTAATACTTGAGCTTAGCCACTGTTTTGCAGTTGAGAGACGTATTTCTAGACTTTAAACATGTGTTTGACTATAAGTGACTATGAGAGACAAGAGCACATTTCACCATATATCACCTCCTTATATTGGATGGACACCATCAATTATTTTCAGGAAATATAGGCTTGGGTAATGTAAGTGGTTTAAATGGTATCAATCAAGTATCCCATTAGACATGCCTTTAATACTTAAGTTAGTTAAACCATTGTAATCAGTCTTGCAAATCAAACTTCAGCATGAAAATCCATTTTTGATATCTTCAATATTCTAGTATTTTCTTAGCTTATTCAAGAGTTTCCAGAAGAATTACATATGAAAGCTATATGTTCTTGAGTTTTGCATTAATATGATAACACATTTATTTGTCAGACATTTATTTAACTGGATAGGGAAAAGATAGGCTTTCCCAACAGGTGATTTTACATAAAGTCAATCAATCAATCAATCAATCAATCAATGTTTATTTATATAGCCCAATATCACAAATGTTACATTTGTCTCAGTGGACTTCACAGTTTGTACAGAATATCAGTATGACAATACGACACCCTCTGTCCTTAGACCCTCACATCGTACAAGGAAACACTTCCAAAGAAAAACCCACAGTTTAAAGGGGAACATGGGAGAAACCTCAGGGAGAGCAACAGAGGAGGGATCCCTCTCCCAGGACGGACAGACGTGTAATAGATGCCGTGTGTAAATCGAAGAGATAATACATTTTACAGCATAGGTAGACCAAATGTTTGGAAATGCATGTGTCTATAATAATTACTGCCATTTATTTATCACTTCATTGATTTATCTTTGTCTCTAAAACCATGATGTACATATTGTCTCTTTATTTGTTTTTGTCCAATAAGCCTTAAAGAAAGAAAGCTTTATCTGTATTGCAGATGCTGAAGGATAGAATGAAATGTAGTTTTGCTTGAATATGGGCAGTAACGTTAATTAAAAAAGTGGCTGGTTAGATTTCCGTTGAATGAGCATTTCAGCTAGAAGATCCAATCTTAAACAAATTTCTAGTAAATTCCCTTTCACAACATATATTAAAATCATGAATATCGCACTATAAACAAATAAACACCATTAGGGAACTTTTAATTTACGTAGTCCTACAAAGATTCTGAGTGTAATCTTAAAGTTAAAGATCTGACATTTAATAGAACAAGAGTATAATAATGATCTGGGATTTTGTACAGGCAATGGCACGGGCAACAAAGTGAGATCAAATATCCCAATAGCATAAAGTGTGAATAGCTTTATCAGTAGTTTTAGTTAAACCCAGACAAGACAGGTAATTTCATCAGATCTCTGAAGGAACTTAACTTAAAGTAAACTCCAGTCACAGTGACGCAGGACTGATCACACCTTCATCAGGCCACTGGCAGCATTTTAGGATTAACACCCTGTCACCTCTGACCTCTGCTCCAGGCAGTGAAGCGCTTTATGAAGCTGGAGTGCAAGTGTCACGGGGTCAGTGGCTCCTGTTCTCTGAGGACCTGCTGGCTGGCCATGGCTGACTTCAGGCGAACTGGGGACTACCTGCGCAAGAAGTACAACACAGCCATCGAGGTGACCATGAACCAGGATGGGACGGGCTTCATGGTGGCTGACAAGGACTTCAAGGGAAGCACCAAGAATGAGTTGGTTTACGTCGAGAACTCACCAGATTACTGTCTCACGGACCGCCCCGCAGGTGAGTGAAGGAGTGAATGAAGAAGTACAGTAGGTTGAGACTATGGTTGTTTAGGTGAAAAAGGGGGACTAATGAGGAGCTCTTTGCAAAGTGTAATATGTTTGATACTTGCACATAGAGGGTCAAAAATAATGTGATACAATGTAGTCTGTAAATGTATATAGACACATTTATAGCTCAGTTTCACTTTTTAAATCAACATTACTTTTAAAGAGTCAGACATATCTTCCCCTGCATTCCTTCATTTGTAGCTATGCTTAAGTAAAAAAAAAAAAAACTTGTCAGTGCTCTCTGTAGGAAAAACTGTTATTTCACCATTTCTAAAATTATTGATTTTTCCCTTTTTCCGCAAATATATACATGCCAATACGAATGTGCAATAAGCCAATATCACCAAATTCCACCTAAGGGGGATCCTGGCATATTTAAATGAATCGGTATCAGCTAAAACAAAGGCAATTGTACTTTTTTTACCAAAAAAACCCAATATTAAAAAGGTACTTGGACTGGGATTGGGGCCAAAACAACTTGGTGATAGTGACATTCCTACAGTAGTGTGTTGATTATTTCTTAATTAATACATACACCTATTTTTTACATCAGCAAAACATTGTACAATTAAATGTTGTCAAACTGGTGGTTCTTCCTGAAAATCTGCTTTAAGACCTACTGAAGGTTTCCTTCCCAGCTTAACGTTCAATGATTTGACCTTTAACATCTCCTTTAATTCTCAGAGTTTGCTTTACCTTGTTAAGCTCTGGTCTCTCCTCCACTCCCCTTCAACAGAGCGTGAAGGAGTTCACTAGCTTACTGTTAATAGGTTAGGTAAGATAGCGTTGTGCATATGGTACTTCCAGATTCTCCCGCTCCTCCCTTCTGTTAGTTTGTTTGCAGCTTGACAACCAAGGAGTAATGTAGGTGTGTTCACTCAAAGGAAGTGCCCTCTTTCCTTGTTAAAAGGTGATCTTAAAAGAAGCTTATGACCCTCCTTACTAATCTCCATTGTATAGGAATTCATAGCCTTAGGATACATGCAGGGTTATTTTTCAAATCCTTCCTTTGGTCAGTATTCCACTCCCCAGAGCCTGAGGGGAATATCTCCTCTTATCTTTTTTCCTTTACTTCAGGGAGACTCTGTTATTAGATTTGGCATCTGATCCTAGGCTTACATTTTACACCTGAGTACATGGACACCTTTGTGTTTGTGAGACTATTCTGTCAGCGTGTCTGCCTGTAAGCCAATACTCTGCAGAACAGTGTGGGAATCATAATGTTTTGTTTTGGAAAAATAGTTTCAGAGTGTTGAGAGGTGGTCACCTGCCAACATTAGCAACTCAAAGTTGATCTGATAATAACCCATGAAAGAGAAGAAGAGTGACTAGAGTTACTGTATGTGCAATATAAAAGATACATATTGTTTACACTTCAAAAAGAGGTTTCGAATGCCTTTAAAGCTGCACACATTTGTATCATTGGCTCAAATTGGAATTGTAACTAAAGATTATTTTCCTTATCGATGAATCTGCATAATATTTTACACACATCAATTAATTGTTTGGTCTATAAAATGAAAGATGAGCATATATTTGAAAATAGAAATGTGTGTGATTTTAAACTGACTGAATTCAGGCTGATATGTTAACCTCAAAACCTGCAACACTTGAAAGTGTTATTTAAAAAAGAATGTTTGATCAAAGTGTTGTCTCATGAGGCAACTGTTACAATACAATACTAATGATATACAATTGTATAAAGGATAACCACAAATATCATAAACCTTATTTCCAACTTTATTATGGCAGTGCCATGAATCAGTATTCAGCAAAAAGCTCACATAATCAAACCGTAGTAGGTACTGAACCTACAGCACACGGTTATTAAAGGTAGGGTAGGTAATTCACTTCAGAAACACTTTTTGTTATATTCCATGGAATGCTCTTAACATCCCGATAGCAATGAATAAATGAAATGCTTTGACAATAAATACATAAAAAAATGTCTAAAATAACTGAATGGCCTACCTGCCTGTCAGCCTTCCATCTCGTGCACAAACTTATCTCGTGCCCTCATTGGTCATGTGCACGTTTGTGTGTGTTGGAGGAGGGGCTCTGTAAGGAAGTCTGAAGGAAGGGGCAGATTTTTTCCGGTTGTGTACTTTCAAATTCTAGCGCACTCGAGCTGGTTTCTCCATTCTTACCTACCCTACCTTTAAGCAGCTAAATAAGCATGTCTTGTTTTTTTTTTAAATGTACTCATTTTTAAATTGATATGAAAAAGTATAAAATAAAAATGTCAGCCCCGAAAAGGTTTTTACAATGTATGGTGGGCTAATAAGGGCCATAATCTATACTGACCAACATTGTTGTGAACCACATTTGTGGTTTGATTATGCAAGCATTTAAAAAAGTATATGCATTTTCTTACAGGGTCGTTGGGCACAGCAGGTAGAGTGTGCAACAAGTCCTCGAGAGGCACAGACGGCTGTGAGGTCATGTGCTGTGGGCGGGGCTACGACACCATGCGAGTCAAACAGGTCACCAAGTGCGAGTGTAAATTCAAGTGGTGCTGCGCTGTGGAGTGCCAAGACTGCGAGGACTTGGTGGACGTTCACACCTGCAAACCCCACAAGCGACCCGATTGGCTGGACATAACCTAACGAGTAGGCTTGGCCAATCACAAGTCGCCACTGACTCAATAACCTGCGTGCTAATGACTGCAATTTATTAGAGGATATATAATTGGGATTTCCTGACTGTAATACCTCCTGCTTTTGATCTTCTGACACTCCCTGGAGCAGAGACTTCACAGACCTTGATGCTAAACTGGAAATTAGGCCCAGTTCCTGATTGTCTGCTGCTTTAATAGTGTTTCTGAGAATTTGTTGAGCTTTTTTTAACACAAACTTTGAATCTTTGATACAAAATGGCTGAACATCATATTATTCTGTTGTAAATGCACCCTAGTTTAAAGAAGTGATATGAACAATACTGTCTGCTTGTTTTACAATGTGTAAAATGTGTGAGAACTTGACATACTGCTATACTGATGATCATAACAACAACTATTTCACCTGAAGAGAAAAAGATACAGAACGAAAGATGGGGGAATGTTTTAAGATATTGTAAAAACACTGACTTTGTATCATTTAAATGATATTGGAATGGTTCTGCTACAAATCATTTAAAATACAAAAGACAGTTGCTGCTAATGAGTGGAGAGGGCGCTGGTGAAGAAGTTAACTAAAGGAACAAGATCAGACAATCACACTGTGAACCGAAAGGAACGACAAACAAGAGACAACTTCAGTCCATCAGTTAAAGTGGCCGTATAGTTGCTGCAGAGCTGTATTTAGCACGTTTTGGGGAGAAAAAGGACAGGAAAAATTAAACTTCATTTGGAATGTTTTCTAAAAGGGTTAAATGTTCGCATGTTTGACGGTCTGCAATTGGTCTAACACATTCTGTCTGTTTTGCCTTAATGTAAACTTTATTATTTCTACCTCTGGTTCTTTGTCTTTGTTTTCAGGTTTTGTTTCAGTGCTATGCCAACAGCTTCAATCAATTGTGCTTGGGCGGTTTTCAGACAGAAAACAGCAATGCGTAAATACCTAATACCATTTAATTAGGTCAATCCGGCAAAAAATGTATTCTCTGTCTGTAAAGACATTACTGCAACACAAGGGCCTATGTAGATCATATACTGTAGGTGCAAGTTCACATTTGACTTTACCAGAAATTCAACTGTTTACCTGATCATCAGAGAACAAAAAAAAAACGATTTGATGATGACTTCCAAAAGCTGTGAAATCCAGTTCCACACAAACTGCTGTGTATTGATTTTGTCTCTGGTTAGTCTTCAAACTCATGGATTTATTATTAAGAAACTGCCCCTCCTGGATCTTATATAATGTCAACCTTAAACAACATGCATGCAGCTGTTTTCAATCTGAACCCCCAGTTAGGCATACCCAAAGTCCTCTTTACCCAAAAGTTTACCGACTTAAATTGTCTCTTTGTCGTAGTTGTTTCAATTTTTTTATTCAACCCTCATGCCTCTTGTTTGACGACAGTAATCTCCAGAAAGCTGTGGAAATGTTCTTTGGCATCTTCCTTAATGCTTGATCAGATGCAGCTTCTTTATTTTGTTTCTGTATAAAAATAACCTCCTTACATTCTGTATTGATGCTGTCCTAAGTTCAAGACAGCTTTTAAAGCAATGGATTATGGTGACACACATATCATAGATTTAAAGATGATGAACTTATTCATGATGTCAGTTAATTATGGTGGTATAGAGCTCATTTTGTATTAGCATCACTGTGATTACCATCTTCCACAGACACCGCAGCTGTTTATGCTGCTGATAACATTATATGCCCTCAAATAAGAAGGCCTTACAAAATACATTTAAAGTTCATTTATATGCTGCTAAATTGTAATAGATCCTTAATAAAACTGAACAGCAAGATACATACTGTAAAGGTGAAGATCCTAATTATAAAGCACCCTATGAAAACACAACGTTTCTGTTTATGCTTATATCTGTATGAGGTCTTGTTTCAAACCGATTCAGCTTTTCTCATCATCACTTGGTCTTCGTTGCAGTTGCAAGCATAGCATGTTTTTTCTGTCAACCACTTTTGTTGTGACAGAAAAAGTTCACAATGCAAAACTTATGCAACAGTGCCTTCAGTCCTTTGTGAACACATTCACTGGCTCAGGCTAGTTTGTGAGAAGTGAAGTATTTAATGAAAGCGGGCCAAGAAGTTGCAGAAAGAGAGGAGAGGTAGCGGCAGACCCCGAATTTGACTTTTCAACATCTGGTAACACAGCCAGACATCATGCTAGGCCATTGGAGACACAACCCTCAGAGGGGTTTATAGATCTAAATGAATCTGACAACAAGCTGTGGATGCTGAGAGTCAACAAATGTTTTCAAGCCCACGTAATGAGGAGGGGAGCCAAAGCTAAGTGCTTTGAACAAGGCCAAATGACACACTGTGTCAAACGTTCACAAGTCAAAAGTTAATTGCAAACAAAGGAGTCTGTTTTTAATGTAAATGAAGAGCCTGTTGGCTGTGTTTTTCTTGAAGATTAGAAAGGTGAGAGCTGTTCACATACAGGGGGGGCCGACCTCAAAAGTTCATATTTCTATTCCCCTTCTGACTGTGATAGAGCACAACACTGACGATATCAGTATACTTCACATTTTAATCCTAAAAAACACATGGGAAACCCCTGGGCCTTCACTGATCCGTTTATAGATTTGGATTGTAGAACTGCCTAGCCAAGTCAAAAAATTCCCAATGGCCAATCATTTGGATAATGGATTCATCATTAGAGTAATTTAAAAAAAAAAAAGACATCAGAAACTGGACTTTAAGAAAACTGAGAAACTTGGATGGATATTTTTCAATATTTTATGACATTTAAAAACCAAACAATTAATTGATTAATTAAGAAAAATAAAATCTGCCGATAATAAAATAATTCCTTTTTGAGAGGTCTATTCCTAATGGTATTGCTTTGATGGATTTAAGTATTCAGAGGTTTTTTTGTTACATTTCAAAAATTATTATTTGTATATTTTACTGATCCTATGAATGTTTGACCGTCAATTTCAGCCGGATGCTACATTTTTAACTCCATGTTTTTTCTTAAATCATTGTTTTAGAGCAATGGTGTCCTAGTTTGTAATAGTGTCTAGGGAGGTATTTTTACCTTTGAAATGCAGGTCCCAAAATACCTTACTGGCTCTATATTAAACCTAGTTGATCCTCCCTCTGCAACTCCTATTAGAGGTCTTCCGTTCTCTCACAGCTTTCATGGTCCCTTGTGTTTTAGCCCTGATTCAGTGTATGGCAGGGAGAGGACAAAAATTATTAAACCAACCATGTTGGTGTTTGAAAGCTCAGCCAATTTTCCAGAAATGTAAAGGGACTGGCAGATGGTGGGCTTAGATAGCAACATAATTATCATAACAAACACCTCTACAGTTGAAATATTAGACATCTTAAAATCAGGGGATTTACTATTGAAAAGAAATGTCAAGCAATTAGCTAAACTGTATACAGAGAGTAGATTAATAATACTTCACCGCCGTTTAAAAATCTGACAAAATATCTGTGCTGCTTTGTTCCCCACAATGTGTGATCCAGTTGAACTCTGTAAATATAACAGGAGAGGCATTGCAAGCATTCCTTGCCATCATAGTGATATCAAATGGGCATCTCAATTTGACAACATTGCAGAGCTAAAATTGGCCCGAGGGAGAGACTTACCGTGTGGTCCACACGGATGTTTCACATTCAAACCAGAAGAGAGAAATGTTGTAATCCCACATTACAATTCGTAATACGTCAAAAACTATTCAGAGTTGTGTCAGTGTTATACTAAACAAGTTTAATATTATCATTAAACTTGTCTGGCTGGTTCAAAACACTGTAATCATATGATTAATATCTATGAAGTACAGCAAGATGGGAAACATGTTGATATGTATATATTGGGAAATTATTGCTCTCTAGACTATTTAGGAAAAGTGTTGAAAATCTGTCCATAGTTTCAATGTTTTTCTTGGAAGAGAGGATGCCCCCTTATGACCCTATCAGCAGTAATTAAGAGCTCCTTGTGGACAGGGAATAGACCTGACTAAAGCTGCTAAACGTATAGTGGATTTATTATACTTGCCAAGTGACATCATTACCATTTGTTACTTGGAGAATCCAGCTATAAATCTCACATACAGTATGTTTCAATATAGCTTAGACAAAGGAGAAGACTCCCATAAACTAAAGACTATACAATGTAAATTATCTTTTTCACAGCAATACCCAAGACCATTACAGTCTGGGCATCAAGCTGACACTAGTCCCCAGTGAAATAAAATAAATGAGCATATCAGTGTCTGTTTTTCAGCATATCACACAGCTATTGAATAGAGTTATACGATACTAGGAAAATATGCGATAACATTGTTGAATATTGCAGCATGAGATGATATAATAAATAAACAGATATTGAAGTGTACTTATCAGTTCTACCTTTTTGACCACACACAGGCCTTAAAAAAACAAGACATTGCGCAACCCTATTAATGACACAAATGTTTAAGGAAATGCACAATTCTTGAATTCATTCAGCAAACACTTGTTCAGCAAATGGATCATGTTCAAACAAAGTTTTACAGAACTGCTTTTGGCATCTTGACGCTGCTTTACTCCACAACCATAGACCAGCAGAGCAGAGACAAATATTTCCCTAACACCTGCCATTATGTGAAGTTTATTTAATTTAGCCACAAGCACCTGCTGCTCTGTGCTAATTTCCCAATGGGCACAATAGACCATGAAGGGAAATTACTTTCTAGTGAACCAAAATGAGTTAATCTACTAACAACAATCCCCCTGATGTACAGCAGCAGCAGCAGCAGATTAAGACAGGCAGTGCATTATAAACTTGCAAAAAAATGAATGGCATGATTATAGAATGTCAGTTTATGAAATCTCATACACAAAGAGAAGTAAAAAAAAACAATACATGGATAAGAGGGAGTGATGCATAAACTACAGGCACAGCACAGGACCCACCGGTGTCAGCACAGGAGGTTAGCCGTAATAATATGAAACCCTAAAGAAAGCGGTCATCTTAACCTATTGACTAGAAGTACTGTAGTTTACTATGGAGAAAATGTAGACGAGATTACCTTTTAAGTGAGATTACCATGAAGCCTACAGTATGAGGATTTAGTAAGAATAAACATTATGTTTGCCTTTCTTGAGCCAATACACAATATCATGCTCAACTAAAGATCTAAAAAGCATTGTAATTGACTGTGCCAAACAAAAATAAAAACTACAACCCTAGCATAAAATGTAGGCCCAGAGGTATATAAAAGTAGCATGCTGCTCACACACTTGCAGGGTAACAACCCTTTATAGATACAGTCTATGGTAACAACATGAAAGCCAGCAGCATTAACAGTTTCATAACTCATAAATCAGCCAAGCAGAGAAACAGCAGCAAAGACTTCACTGAGCATGTTAACAAAGGCAGGGCTTACTTTGGTAACGTGAAGCAGCAGTCGCAGCAGTCTCAGCAGTCTCAGCAGTACAACATCTTTGGGAGTAGTTTCCATGGTCCCACAGCTGACGGAAAACTGCTTCCGGTGTTAAATGGCGTTTTAGGCCCACAGCTAAAGAAGGACATTGCAGTGGAGATGTTCATTTCAGGCAGCAACAGCACAAAGGATGGAATTATTGTCTAATGACTGCTGCACCAAAGTCAAACAGGACGTCAGGGTAAACATGTTAGCATCTAGTTGAAACGCAACATTAGCAACAAGTTGATTTAGAAGTGTTGTTAGCAATCGAGCAATGTTAGCAGCAGGCTAACATCAAGCCAGTGGGCACTGGCATTTTAAATAGCCCGCCCTGACACAAAGGGTGCGTTCCATTTGTATTCCAGCCGTAACAACATGTCACTGTAAAATAACAAGGACATAATATATATATATTTAGTGTCTATTTTTTGTTTCTTTGCAAAAGGCAGACAGTAGTCTTTAGTTGCATGTGCAAAATCTGCAATTAAAAAGGCTAAATAACCATCATCAGTTATTTATACAAGACTGATATATTAAAAAAACAATAAAAGTACATTTCATTCACCTCATTCTTAGAAGGATCACATCATGGAAACATAGTACCAACTGTAGGCTATGTGAGCAGTGTTTTGTTTTACTTAAAGGTGGGGTAGGTAATTTTGGAGAAACCAGCTCGAGTGCGCTAGAATTTGAAAATAGATAACCTGAAAAAATCTGCCACTTCCTTACAGAGCCCCTCCTCCAACACACACGAACGCGCACATGACCAATGAGGGCACGAGATAAGTTTGTGCACAGATGGAAAGCTGACAGCCAGGTAGGCCATCCAGGTATTTTAGCCGGGCCGGCTAAAATGATTGGTCGTACTTTTTACAGTACTACGGCTTCCACAGATGACATTTGTTTATGGATTTTTTGTCAAAGCACTTAAGATATTCATTGCTATCGGGATGTTAAGAGCATTCCATGGAATATATAACAAGTGTATCTCGAGCCGGTTTCTCAAACTTTAAAGGTGGGGGTAGGTAATTCACTTCAGAAACACTTTTTGTTATATTCCATGGAATGCTCTTAACATTCCGATAGCAATGAATATATGAAATGCTTTGACAATAAATACATACAAAAATGTTATCTGCGGAAGCCGTGGTGCTGTAAAAAGCATGACCAGTTATTTCACCCTGCCTGTCAGCCTTCCATCTCGTGCACAAACTTATCTCGTGCCCTCATTGGTCATGTGCGCGTTCGTGTGTGTTGGAGGAGGGGCTCTGTAAGGAAGTCTGAAGGAAGGGGCAGATTTTTTTCGGCTGGGTACTTTCAAATTCTAGCGCACTCGAGCTGATTTCTCCATTCTTTCCTTACCTACCCTACCTTTAAGGACGAATTTTAGTCAAACACACGTACTTTACTGTATGAAACCTCAGGGACACATTTGGCAAAGATCCCTAGCCACAACTAGTTCATTAATTCATCGTGCTGGTGAACTTAGTGCACTGGCAGCGCAGCAGGGCATTTACACATAAAAACTCTTTAAGTGAGACTTTTTTTTGTGAGTCAACTGTCAGGGCTGCATCTTTCCACTGGAATGTTTAAGTGTCGGTACATAATTTACCAACTGCATGGCTTTCCCACACAAGTAGTATTCTCAGAATCATAATTTCGTTTTTTTATTTTCTTACTAACCCTAGTGGCAGTGGCCGTAAATGTAAAGGTTGTAAATGTTTCAAACATATCTTATATTCTTTTTTAAATTAAGGGCATGAGAGGGGTATACAATAAACTGCCGTATCTCTAATTTGACCATAATGGTCATGTTTACCCTGTAATTTCTGTATTTTTGTCTCTTACCATGACTTTGAGGTCAGTCGGAGGTCAGTGAACAATTCATGTTTCAACTTGCAGAATGAATCTGGCTCTGGCACTGGGAGCAAACACTTGAGCACCCATCAACAGTCCTTAACAGCGATTTTTCATTACAGCTGCTCAGTACTTGAGCGCGAGTGTATGGAGTATGATTATGTTACCAGTGGTTCACTGGGAACATCTGCTGATGGTGGTGGAGTGGTATAATCATAATGATGGCACTTGGCTTTATATAATCCAGGAGCGGCAGCAGGGTGGCAGACCGAGGCAGCAGTTTGCCCTTGAACAAGATAAGAACTTCCTATCAATACAGAAGTGATCTTAAAATATGTAGGGAAATTGCAAACACCATTAAAAGGAACATTATTTAAATATTTCCCCCACATTACTCAGAAAGCCGTTCAATTACGAGTTTACCTGTTTGGCATTCTTGTAGTCATTTTGGATCACACATAACGTTTTTTTACACCACTTTTTGTTTAAATGCAGTTACTTGCAACTAAAGTAAATTATTCACTGTGTACAAAATCATTAAAAAATTCCAATTTTGCATTTCAAGAAGAATAAGATAAAAAGATCTCCACAACATAACAAAAAGTCACAGACGGAGATTACACTGAAAGAGGAATTTATTGTGAGTTTTGCTTCCAAACTCATCCAAGGGGAGTTCAAATTTTCAAACATTCTCCTGTCTTCAGCATGTACTCTTATACATTTCGGCTGCACATTACAATATTTCACATTTCAAATGTCACAAATTTAAACAGACACTACAGACCGGATGCAAAACAGAATCGTTGTAGTTTATAGTAGATCATATTACAAATATAATCTAAATTTGCAACATACTGTAGTAACACCATTTTTTTTAAACGTCATTACATAATTACCAGCTGGACCTTTTCTACTTTTTCACTAATGTGTTTGCCATTGTTACCTGGCTGCTGTATCTAATTATGCTAACCATTGAACAATCAACAAATAAGTTAAATCACAGTTTGTGAATGCTCTATCAAATTGAATCCATCCAATGTTGACCAGAGTTGCCACTAAACAGATACCAGTATTGTTGCTGCAGTAAGTAGTAAGTATTGGGATGTACTTCAAGGCACTTTTTTTACAAGTTCTACAAAATTAAATAAGGTGTGGAGACTTAAGTACATTTTCGTACTCTATATTGTATTGTATCTATATAATGTAATAAACATCATGTAACCTAACTTGACATTTAGGAGGATGCGGCATTATTTTCGAATCTTTCACAAATAAGTGGTGTATGTCTTTACCTTTTTTCATAACTTCAATCATTACATTTCACATAGAGTATAGGATTATATTACATTACAGGCTTTAAGATTTCAAACCGGGCACAGTCAGTTTTTACATTATAATTTAAAACAAGGGGATGCTGGCATCTTTAGTCCGATAGAATAATTATCACATGGTACATTAATTTTCTTTGCCTGTCTGTTCATTTGGCCACCCATCTCTCCTTTAAGGGCTTATCGTGTACTTTAAACAGTAATCTAATTTGTTACAGGTATAATTACATTTCCTGTGCTGGTATATTCTCTACGAGTACTGCAATGTTTGCCTCTCATTATTGTTTGGGGAATAGAGAAGTTGACGAAACGAACGAATAACATTCTGTATCTGTACTGCAATCAACAGAATTGAGTAATGCCATGAGGCCTAACTGTGACCAGCGATAATACCATTTAAAATATGATGTTGAGGGGGCGTCTGTTGCCCCAGTGATATAGTGCTGAGGTGTCATGGCATGGTAACAACTGTTAAACTGCAGAGGCGTTGTATACACTGCAGGCCCTTCAGGGCTGTGAATCACAGCTGTTTTTAGGAGGTCTTGCAGAAGTTTAAATCTGCCACATTGGATGTCTGCGGGGCTCCGAATCTCACCCAAAAGCACTCATTCCAAATACACGGAGGGATCGTTTGTGATACACAGACATGATTGAGCCGGGAATTAGTATCATATTGGGCAAAATTGTCTACATTTGACATTTTAATGTACACATTATGTTTCTGTTTCCTGTTGTCAGTAAGACACTTGTTAAAACTTATCTGATTAGACAGTAGTCATAGAAGTATTAAAAACATCCCATTTAAGCTTTTTCAATACTTACTTTATTTTTGGACTAAGTAATCTACAGCCAGGTTTTGTAGGGAACTCAAAAACTTCCATTTGCCCAGTGCTGACATAATGACAGGTGAACGACCCTGTGAAATTGTTTAATATAGTGTTCAGTAAATGTGCTTTTGGAAAACTGTGGCTGCTGGAACAGTGTAGGAGAGGATCTGAACAGCGTATTGCCGTGTTGATACAACCTCTGCCAACATAATCAGTAACAATGCAGCAAGTGGACAGTAATGCTGAAGACAGGAGAGCAAACACTTTATGTCTGAGGGTTTGGAGTGGTATTGGTGTGTGTATGTGTGTGTCTTTGTGTGCTGTTTGTGTGTTGGGGTCAGATTCGAGTCAGCTGGTGCCAAAAACTGGACGGCATGAAGCTTTCCATCTTGTCTGCGAAGAAGCCCAGGGGTGCAAAGAGTGTGCTGAAGAACTGAAAGAGAGAAAAAGCCGAATGAGCCTTCAGTTGAACGTCAGTAAAAACTCTTCCCATCCATTCTTAGATAATGTTAAAAAATAAATCCCTGCACACAAGTTCACTAAATCATTGTTATGGAACTTATATTTCTGTCCTGTAAAGTAAAGTAAAACATTTACAAAAATAGTGAATCAAACAGAAACACAATGGTAGGTAAAGTGCTTGGAAAACATTGTGTTTGGTGTGTTTTACTATTAAGCCTATTGGTCTGTAAACAAGACAGGTGTGACAATAAAATAACTGATCTTGCTCAATTTTTTAAAACAAGGAGGCAGTAAGAAGGCATGAACATTAGTTGCTGAGAGCGCATTTGATTTGTAGCAGTGCAGACGGAATACAAAAACAGGTATCATTTTTTTTAAATGTTTGTAGTAACAGCATGACATATATAGTCTGATACAGGAATACACTTTATATTATCCATGATTGAAATATCAACATACTTTTATACATCAAATCAATCATGTTGACTTTCAGTTTCTCTTTCATTTTATAAATAGTGAAAATGGAATAAATATATGGGATTTGTTTACATACAAAATGTGCAAAAGGACATTCTTAAAGGATCCTTAAATCTGATGTATGATATACGAGTATGGTTCTCGGACGGACACTATTAAGAGTAAAGAGCCTTATAATCATGACAGATATACAGTATGTTGCTACAGTATGATACAACATTTTGCTTTGATAAGGGTCACCTATGACAATGTATACATACGTAATACAATTGCATAAACCCTATACTTTAACTCAACGTTGTGGCATTTACACAAATCAATTATCATAACTTTTTATTATTTTCTGCTGTAGGTAAAAAAAAAACATGTACATCTTATGCTAGGAAACTAAAAGGATCAACTCAAACACCCATTTTATGATTTCCAGCCGGGCATATAACCACTAACATCTAAGATTCAGATCTAAGATATTAGGTCAAATAGAGCATACATACGCACATGTTAGTGATTTAAGTTAGCTAGTAATATCGAAATGTCCTCTAAAATATTACAATATGGCTTCTCTCTGAAACCACTTGAGGTGCGCTTGATACACTTGACACTTTAATAGTCTCATAAGTGGACGTATCAGCCCGGCCAGACAAGTGCAAATCAAGTGCTCCTCTAACCCGGTCTATATATGAAACATATTCAACTACTATGCTTGCATGTCTGGTTTCCATAAACAAAGGAAAGGCAGGCTGCCACCCCTCCACTGTCTTGTGTAGCTTGCATCTTCTGTTGAAGAGCAGCAGATTCACATAAATCTGTTTTTCCTCAGAAGGCAGTGAGGATCGCTGTGTTCCTCCCTCAATGGTTTTCATGCACTCCATCTGAACATTACACAAACCAGGCTCGCCGGGGCTGCTGTAAAAATCCTATCTCCCCTCAATCTTTCCCATAACAAAAAGAAGAGCACTAGATGTTCTCTGTGGCCTTGTTTTGCTACAAGTCTATGTTAAGGCAGGACGCACCAGCAGGGTCATAAACAAAGGATTAGCCGAAGTAAGGAGTTTGCCAAACTAGCAAAAACAGATAACACAACACTTCTATCATAAATAAACAGTAAGAGCAAGTCATTCAAAGTTCCTAAACCTTTGAGGCTGTTAAGATACACTGTTATGTTTGCGTTATTCAGCTGTAGACACTGATAGCTTTAGTTGGGTAACAGCTTGTTTTGGCGGTAAACATGGACTTTACAAGCCTACGACTCCCATGAGCCTCCAGTGTTTCAGACAGTGATAGAAGGCAGCAATTACGACATGGGTTAAAAGGTTCATTTCAGAACCTGCCATTTAAAAATTACCCTATTAAGATCATACAATGTGTTCTTGTGTAATGACTAAAAGTGGATTATCTTAATCAGCTTTTATACAACAGCAACTTTGGATATACATTTGATGTGTAATTAAAGTACTTACTGCTTTGGCAAAGACACCCATGAGCTCAGGGAACTGATGTGTGAGCATGGCCAGCATGGCAGTGAAGGAGCAAAGGCCTGCTGTGAAGAGGATGAAGAAGGGAAGCTCTTTCTTTGGGTACACAGACACCTCGTGGAACGCTGGAGAGAAAGTGAGCATGGTCAGGAAAAGAAAGAGAGATAAAGTCATAACCAGTGCAGATGAACAAGAAAAACTGAAGCAAATCAATAGCAACTTTGTACAGCTATGCGTAGCTATTACACTTACAGGGCAGCAGTTCTCTATCTGCTGTTTCTGTGCATCCTGGGTAGGGGTAAAACAGGTGACCCTTCTCCAGTGGGTAGGGAATTATCCGGAAGGCTGGAAAAGCAAAAATGGGAAATTGAATTAAGATGACAAACACAACAAGTATGTTATTGTGAATTTTGACCATACATATAATTATGTGTTTTGGTATTCAACAATACCAAAGAGAAAGTATGATTTCAAAACTGTTAACAAAACAAAAATGTAATATTCAAAGCAGTGGGATTGAATAGAGAAGGTGATAGTGGTACGTACTGCCCTCCCAGGTGCAGTGTAGTAGGTTTAAGGCTCCTTCTGCCCTCTTCCAGTGCTGCAGGTGGAAGAAAGCATATGCCACTGCCTCGCTGTCACCCCTCTTCAAGATGTGCTCTGGAGGAAGGATCAGGCTCTTCATCTCTAATAAGTACTGCAGACAGAAAGAGGAAGAAATAGGACGTCAGTGCCATAATGCTTTTTGGCTTCTGACCTTGAAAAGAATGACAGAGAAGTATTTTATTGCAGCACTTTATACTGCAGTCAAACATTATGAAAGTGTGCAGAGTCTGATCTCTTGGCTAAAAAACTCAAGCTACAGTCGATTCAATTATTTAAAGAAATAGTGGCAAACAATTGCAACGTCCATCGTGTGCAAACATTTGCTGTCACCATACTCGTTCTCTATATAGTGTTTAAGAGCATAAATGCAAAGTGCCGGCAAAAAATGACCATAAAGCAGGCAAAGGAGACCAAATATATATTTCTTTGTGAAAAAAAGACTACTGAAATGGGATGTTTCTGAATGAGAAATAAGCAACTGTCAGCCTAAAACCTTCAGATGAAGGTTTGGTTTTCCGCCTATGGTTAAAAGCCAATTCATTCCACTCTAATGGTTTCATTCACATCTTCTCCCTGTATCTCAGTCAGCACTTCACTTATTTCATTGTGCAATTCCCTCTAGCCATCTCCCTGCAGACTAAAACATATTTTCTTCATGTGAAGTATTTGTTGTCGGCGTTATTTTGCAATTGTTCAAGGTGGGAAGGAAAAGCTTTCCAAAGCTCTGCGAGTGTGTGTTATTGTTACAGTACAGTACACTCATTCCATGAATGCTCACCCCCCCCCTCTCCTCCCCTACTGTGTAAGTTTGTCCCAGTGAGTCAGTCGGTTCACTCTGCTGACCAAGGCCCACATCCCAGAGTTAAAACATGTAGAACGGGTATGCTTTCTGATATTACAGTAAACAGACATCTAGAAATAAAAAAAACAGAATTAAGTGTACTGCATTTCTTCAATATCTATTTTAAGTTAAGGCCTACCTCTGTCCAAACATGAGTCAATAATGGGTGTGCGTTGGCTTTGCTGAACATGCCACTCTACGAAATATATGTCTGTGGTGCCCAGTGTGGCAGGAGTGTGTGTATGTGTGTGTGCGTGTGTTTGCGGGGCCCCCTGGGCTGGATTCCCAGGCGGCCAGCTTCACAGCGCTCTGGATCTCAGACTGACACTTTGGGAAGGTTACCCCACAGCTAATCCTGTCTAATCCCTTCCATGGTCACAGGCTCAGCCAGCCATCCATCCATCTGGCCGGCCAGACCGTGATGCTTCACCCATCTCCCCCTGCCTTACCCTCCTTCTCCACTCTCACCCCTCATGATCACAGCTACAGCAACTACGGCCTGGCTCATCCCCGTCTTTCTCCTCATCCTCGCTTTCCTGCTCCTGCCAATATCATCATTGTTGTATTCTAGCCATATTCAAACATATTTCTGTGTATTATGCTCTCTGCAGACAGCCCACCCTACCCATCTGTCTCCCGCTGGCCACCTCCTGAATCTCTGACCCTAATGGGTGACAGCTCGCCACTTCCAAACAGGTGTGAACACTCCTCCTCACTTATCTTCTAGCCTCTTCTCTTTCCATCTTGACATCCTCTGTCGACGTTACAAGGATCGGCAGCTAAGGACGACCAGAAGCTGCTGGTTTGACCTTCTCACTTATCCTCTGTCTGACTGACTTAACTCAGCTCTCTCTGCTCCAGCCAAGACACTTGACTGCCAGGCTTCATCCTCCCCACCATTTTGGTCTCCTTTCTTTCGATCACAAACCATTCGCCATCCTCGACTCCGCCGGCACCAGAGTCAAGGCAGTCAGCCAGCTCTAGAAGCAAAACTACCAGTTTCTGACAAATAATATACATTTTGTTTTACATACACACTTTAAGAGAACCCAGGATGAGTAGGAAGCTGGCTTTAATTTAGGGCATAGGATATGGACAATCCGTTAGCAAGCAAATTTGTTATTTTGGTTAAAATTCGATATTTATTTGTAATTGTGTAATTCTTTTTTATTTAATAAAAAGAAAAAATGCATGCATGCTTCTTAGTAAACATTAAGCTGTCTTTGGCTCTTTTCTGCTTTAACAAATGTAAATGTCCCCTCTGTGGGAGGAATAAAGGTATTCTGATTTAACAGTATTACACATATCTTTACCTCAGTTTGAGTCTGTTTGCTATATTGAATAACCAGTAAATGGCACCCTTGTAGGTGTGGGTCCCCTGTGTTTTAAGATTAACCATTTAGAGGGGCTGGCTGCTCAGCTGTCCTTCCTCGCATGCCACAGTATTAGACCTGGTGACACCTCAGTCCTCTGTGCCGGCCGACCCCCCCCCCCCCACCCTCTCGTTCTTCGGCCTGCTTCTCCACTCCCTGTCGCCTCTTTGATGAAGGGATTGGGTTTCATGTGTTCTCCTTTTATCCCTGGGCAGTCATAAGCCCAGAGCATAACTCATAAGCTGCCTTCTGATTCTAATCTGCGGCACTTTGCTGCTCACAATGGGACACACAGGCAACAATGACATCAGCCTTGTAGTGGCTCTATAAGGGTCGGACAAACATACACGTGTTCGGCGAAGGAACATAAAGACAAACAGGTGTGGCAGATTAAGAATCTCATACAGTGAGTAAAAGGCTCAGCTAGCTACTCCAACCTCGACTGAGGACAGTGGCAGACCGCTCACAGCTCACAGCGTTTATTCTAAAGTGGGCCATTCCTTACTACTCCCTCCCTTTGCCTTGTCTGAATCAAACCTCATCCATCTTAATACAGAACAAACCCACGACTGCTGCTCTGTATCAATTTACAAACCAAAAAGGCAATTTCAGAGGTAAACTAAGAAAAGGTCCGCATTTTTAAGGCTTGACATGTGATCTAGAGGAGAACATGTCAACCAGAATTGGGTGAGATGAGAAACCGCCTTCCAAAGTGGAGTAAACTAGCAAGGTAGATGGGATCAGGTCACCCAAACTGCTTCAAAATAACCGTGCATGGACCTAAGTGGTGGTACATTTCAATGTACAACAGATTTAGATAGCAGGAACAATTGATCAGCTGTCCAAGCATCCAGAAAACTGTCAGTTTTTAAACCGCTGGCTGCTTGAGAGGCTGATTGGAACAGACAGACAGATGGAAAAAACTAAATGTGGAGGAGGGGGATAAATAGAGAAGGACAAGAAGATGAGGACTGGAGGCAAATAGAAGGTTGGGGGAAGTAAATAGGGGCAAGATGGAGAGCTTGCGAGGGAAAGGGTCGTTTGGGAGGAGGGCGGTGTGCACTGAACCAGACTGAAGCATGTGTGTGCGGATGTGGGTTTAGTGTGTGTATAGCTATACAGCAGTTTGAATAAGCTCATGTGATGCAGCCTAGTATGAAATTCATATATAATCTCCTTGGCATGCTTGATAACACACCCACACACTTAATACTTGACCCACCATTGTTCCCTCATTACTCCACGTGTCCATTCAGCTTTTCCTTTATTTTTTCAACCTTAACTTGATGTTAAAACATGCCGTGCTTACACTCACACAGACACAGGTACGTTTCTTGAAACCAATGGATAACTGGTACATTGATGATGATGATGATGATGATGATGATGATGGTTAAAAATATACTATATTCCCATGGATTCAGATTTGTCAATGCTACTAGACTCTACTCCAGCTCAGTGTAGCAGGTATAAGCATCAGCATATACTTAAATTACTCAAAGTAAAAGTATTCGCTATGCAGATTGGCCCATTTAAGAATAATATATATCATATGTATTCATTATAATTATTAATGCATTAATGTGTTATCAAAGCTGGCAAAGGTGCAGCTAGTTTTAATGACTTTGTATGCTGTATTACTACAGGTGTAACTAAAGTCTTATTTAAGTGTTGATTATATTTCACATTAGTCATCAAAATCTGTTAAGTAATTTAAGCTACTAATAGAATTGAGTGTATTAAAAGTACATAATTTACCTCTGAATTGTCATGGAGTAGAAGTACAAAGTACCATACAATGGAAATACTCAAGTGAAGTACAACTATCTCAAAATTGTACTTAAGTATAGTGCTTGAGTAACTGTACTTAGTTACTTATCACCTCAGATAATTGCTTAACTATAACTTCTCATCTATAAGGAAAATACATTCCTCTGACGCCATATGAAATTAAGCTGTTTTAAAATCAACCAGTTATTTGATTATGCTGTACAGAAAAGAATAATAGATGATTTACTATCGAAAGTATCCATTAGATGAAGTCCTATATGATTGGCTGATAACTTTCTAACCTAAGACTGACCTTTTGCTTAAGTATGCCCACATTTGTACACTATTTAGTCAGCTAGAATTAAATCTACAAGACCACAGAATTAGTGAACTTTTGGACAAAAGCCCTTTGCAAATCCTACTTAAGGGGGCGACAGACCAGCCTGTGTTTAAAAGGCAGAAGTCACAGGTGCACTCATCATAGCAGACAAGACAAAGCAACAACCCCCCTTCTTCCCAACTGTTACATTTACATTCAGCAAGTCAAAACGTAACACAACTCTGGTTTAGGCCTGATTAAGCACCAGATGCCAGTCAAAGGCTGAAAGATGAGCCTAGCAATAATTCCCTGTGAAAGGTGTGCTACAAATGTCCTAAAGTTGGCAGTGGTGGCCAACATCAGACTCTCTGTTTGGCTCGAACGGGGGATGAGGGAACATGAGAGGATAAGAAACAGGATGAGGGTACGTGATGAGAGGAGAGAGGATGGCTGCCTCTGGGCACAGTGGGGGAGGGAGCCGCTGGAAAGACAGTGGAAATGAGGGCCCTCACTTTAAAATCAAAGGCTGGATCAAAGTGCTGGCTGACACCCCGCTCCCACACACACACACACACACACACACAAACACACTGATTCTCTTTCTCAGAAATAGAGTCAGCGAGATGAAACAACACCACACTACAAAGGCCAAACTGAGACACAACTCGGCAGCAATACTTGTGTATAACTCGGTGTGTGCACGTGTGACATCTAATCCTGTGGGAACTGATGTGAGAGGCCAGATGGATATCCAGTGATATGTTCCTCATGGTTCAGTTGTTTAAAGAGCTCATTTCTTATTACGCAAAACTGAAACTAATCCGTCATACCTTTACAGTATTCCTAGGGACCTACATGTGGAATCCAAACTATACTACCTGTAAAAACACACAATGCTGTATGATTCCAAAAATATCGTGTTGTCTTGTAAGTGTAGTTGATAAAAAGGTGGAATTCAGCCATTTCACATTTAAAAGTGTTGGATTTTATTTTGACTAATTAATACTAATTACAATAATCACCCAAATCATTGATATAGGAAACAAAATATGCATAAAAAACAAGCTTTATTGTCTAATTCTGAGAATTCAGGTGTGATAAAAGGAATTAAGAGTTCCCGTTTAAAGACCCACACCGTCACCTGCTGGTGAGCCAGTACATAGCATGTCTGGAATAATGAGAGCGCTTTATTTGTATGTTACAGCACCTGTTACTGCTGACATAAATCACCTATACGTTTTAGGACTGATAGTTTATCTGTCTGCCAGTTATTCATGATTATTTCTGTGTGACAGTTATGCATGGCAGGTGAAATGGTGCCATTTGACTAAATATAGAAATTCTACCCAAATCCACCCAATCCATTTCCAGCATAGCAGCTGCATGGATGAAAACAGACTTTATATGTTTCACTATGTGTGTGTAACAGGATGCATGCAGGCCAAACAGAGGGCTAGTCCAAACAAATGAGGAACAGGAACAGGCACAACAAGGTCTGTCCCGATAATTACTTGATCCACTTATCGTACATGCCAGCATGTTGCCAGAATAAACAACAGGCTTTTCCCAATGAAAATAAGACTTGGGAATTGTGTGGACCTTACACATTGTAGTCAACGGAGCTAGAGAGTAAATGTTATTGATTTTCTTTGGTTGTCTGATTTTATGCTTTATTTAAGGGGCTTAAGAGGTTAAGGATATCAAATTCAGATTTCAATGTTTGAATAGTCTTAAGAATTAAAAGTTCATTGCTGATAAAAAGGGTATGCAAATATTATCATTATAACAGCAGCAGAAAATGGCAATACTATCATTTATCACAAGGTTATATATCCTCCAACAGAAGTAATTATTGTGACAGGCCTAGGCACAACACAAAGTCATGATTGGTTTTTCGTGACCCGCAGCAACCATCAGATTCAGTGTGAGGTGTATTAGTGTGGTGACTGACCTTTGGCACGTGTGGATTGAACTCAACAGCTCTGTGTATGGCCTCCACAGCATTCATCTCTGCCGTGCTGAGCCCTCGCCGTGACGCGGCCTCTGGAGAGAACCTGAGACAAATCACCTCAGATGACACACTGTAGCAGCTCACATTGTTGTTAAAGCTGCTCTTAGTGCTGACATACAAAACAGGTTTGAAAAGATACTGAGTGGTATGCAAGATTCAAAGGATATTTAAAACCAAAAGGACACATACTTATCTGATACAGCCCGTGCTTTCAATAGTGCTGATGTGTAGCATATAGTGGCTGATTTTGGCAAGCTGATGTCTACAGTGGCAGAGGAAATTGGGGGTCATGTGACATATCTCATATTTTGCCAAGCAATGAGCAAATTTCAGTGCAAACATAGTAGAATTTCTTCAGATTTCTTGCGTTTTACCGTCATATTTGGCGAGGACTGCTTGGACATCAGCATATGCCTGAAGCTCTAGAAGTGCCTCCAAGAGGTTTTCGTGTATATTTAACATTCCCAACAGTGGGAACTCCTTCATTAACTGTGAAAATTGAAAATATCACACAATAAATATGGATTTTGTTTTGTACTTCTTTAAGACCAATGTGTTAAGAATAGTACATGTTGCATGCTTATATAAAAAATTACACTCACATCTCTCATCATTTTAACTGCTTCTTTAATCCGGCCCAGCTTGCGTGCACACATTGCCATTCTACGTTTAATGTACACCAGTAAGTTGATATCTTTTCCAGCTGTGGATGGCAAACAGAAGATATGAGACGATTAATCAACACTTATCAGTCAATCAATTTTGAAACATGAATATCATGGATACAGCTTGTGGTCTTGCGTAGAGGAAAAGCATTGATGCATTGATGGCATATTGCACCTGTGACTACATCCTTCATCACAAGAGGTTGTGGACAGATGTGGTCTGATCTATTTATAGCCGTTCTGCGCTGCTGGCACTGCACAGGGTGTGGCATGGCATGTTGCATTACTATTTATAAAAGTGGGTGTAGTTATTCCTAAACTAGTTAGCTATCATTCAGCTATTGGGCCTCGTGGTTTAATATGCATTACTTAATGTTTATGTTAATCCATTCTTACCAATAATTAATGCTTTTTTGAAGAGGCGTTCAGCTTCTGTGATAGTTGTTGCTTCTTCCTCTGCTAGGAGCACATAGGCTGCAGCACATCTGCACACAAATAAAAGACACAAAGAGACAGATTTCAACAGCCCGTCCTGTTTGCATGCACTTCAAAAATGTAGAGCATTAAGGAAATCATTTGAACACGAAAGCCCAAATTAAAAGGCCATAATATCATAACATTTATTTGTTTATTTATGTAATTAAAGCAAGCAGAATTACAAAAAACGTTTGCGTACTACCATTTTAAATGCATTACAACAGTACAGTAAATAATGTTTAGAAGATACAGAGTTATACTTATTAATACAATATTTAAAGAGACCGTATAACACTGAGTAAGAGGAGGACTCACTCCTGGTTCATTTCAATGGCCTGGTAGGCTGCTCTGATCCTGGCTTGAGGATTTCTCTCTCTCCAGGCTTTCTGCATAACTGTAATGAGATGAAACTCAAGGTTAGTATACATGTTGACTCGCAATCCTGACAATTCAATCAATTAACTTTTCCAAGTCAAAAACTCAAAGAAAAGACCAAAGAAACATTTCTGTTTGAACATTTACAAGGAACCAGAGATATCTCTTCCAAGGAGCAGTCTTTTGCTTGAACATTCTTAAAAACAAAAAAATATTACATCTTTGTTTGATTGCTAGTCACGGAGTAAAACTTACCAGCATCTTCTGGCCGTAATTGTGGAGTGTCTCCTGTGAAGAAGGTCTGATGGTCTTGAGCAGACAGGTTCATATCGTAGTAGGTTAAGGGTTCCTTCCCGGTCACCCAGGTGTACCTGTAGTGTAAAATATAAAATAATAACAGTTCAGCTGCAGTTTTATGATCCACAATGTATGAACAGAAATAAAGCAATTTTCTTGGACAAAGACACACTATGAGATGCACTCCATACTGCTAAATCTGAATTACACATACCTGTTGTATTCTGCTCCTCTGAACAGATTTAAAGGGTTCCTCCAGACCTTACACTCTATCGAAAGAAAGACAGTTTCTATTAGTGCTAGTATTATTATGAGTCGCATTGCTGTGATAGTTTGTATTATATGCATATTTACCAGAAACACTGGGCCTGGGCTCTGCCTCTCCATTAACTGAAGCAAACAGACCAGTGGTGGAGCTGCTCTCCACTCCCCCCAGCAGAGGACGCAGGTGGCTCACTGACACTTGTTCAATGAACGAGGTCCCATATTTACGAAAATACCACCACTCAAATATCTGCGGAAGAAAAAACATGTTTTTATAAAGTATGCAATAAGAAAATAAAAGCTAGGTAAGTGATCTTTTCGTGGTAATTTATTTCATATCACTACACTAGACAGTGGTTCTTCTTACAATATTTTGTCATGCCCATGGAAGCGTCCAAAAACTAATTTAATGCAATAATGGAGTTTAATCTCTGCCCAAAATACCATTTAAAAGAGAAGATAAGGCTCTGTCGCTATACTGACGATAAACGTGAGCTGGTATTTTTGTTTGGAAAGTAAAATCTTTTTATTTTCTCCCCTGCGAAAAATCTGTTAATCTACATTACATCAGTGCACAACATTAATGGTAAATTAACTACTTATAAAGCGCTTTATCAGGTCTTTTCCACCCCTCAAAGCGCTTTACATACTACGAGTCATTCACCCGTTCACACTCATTCATACAGAGCAGTGTCACTTGCTCTAGGGAACCAACATCCACACACAAAAATCACACACTTTTGGCAAATCAGGAGCAATTGAAGGTTAAGTATCTTTCCCAAAGATACATCGACATATTGACTGCACGGAATGGGATAGAACCCACAACCTTATGGTTCAAAGATGACTGCACACTTGCCATAATCGCAAAGAAAACGTATAAAATGGTAATTTATTGAGTGGCTGGACAAATGTTAACCTTAACTAGCCATTTGGCAAAAGATAATTTTGCTCCCTGCATGCCATTATTCTCAGTACATACATCTTGATAACTGTATTCTACATAGCCTTGCCAACATAAGATAACTCGTTTGTTTATTGCTTCTAAATTATTCTGATTTATTCAACCTTTGTTCTGCTCCACTCTCGCAAAGTGTTTTCACCCCCTCAGTTTAAAAACAAATGCACCAGGTGTACTATAATTTATTTTTCATTAGAGCATTTAATTTAATTGTGTCACTCCTTACTTAAACTAGGCTTCAACCACTGTGTTTAATCTTGGATTTTTGAAAAAGAATACAGAATATGGGACGATTTGATTGTATTGAAGTAAGTGGCTTACCATCAAATATATTTGTAAAAATGGTTACTATTAAACAGAGGTTTGACGGTGCAAGGAATAACTTACAAGGATGAGTCCAGAGATGAGAGAGGAGGTTCCAGTGAGAGCCACATAGAACTTGGGGGTCAGTG
Organism: Trematomus bernacchii; assembly: GCF_902827165.1. NCBI lineage: Eukaryota > Metazoa > Chordata > Actinopteri > Perciformes > Nototheniidae > Trematomus > Trematomus bernacchii. Next base: position 8,341,371 of record NW_022987698.1, read on the forward strand.
TATTCAGAAACACTGAGGCTGAAAGAAGAAGGGGAGACAGTTAGTATTCTGCCATAATGCTACCAGGTGTCCTATGTTGGGACCGTGCAATTAAAAAAAACATGCACCAAACCACATTTCAACAGAAAAGCATGGCAATAAGATTAGTAAAGCCGGTGGCATGTAGCCTTATACCTTTTCCCGGTTACATTGTGCAAAAATTAGCACACAACAATAAACTACCCAATCATGAATACATCCGATACACGCTGCTGTTTGAAAATAAAACAACGCAGATGTAACATACGTATGTAAAGAGTCGACTACGAACTAACCAAAACATTTCTTTATTTGTGCATGAATGAGTCAGAAACCGGACTGTCAAACGAACAGCTCCCGCTTGCTGTCAGCTAAAGCCAGCTAGCCGATGCTAACAATAGCTAGCTAGCACTTGCTTTCATTCACCTGAGGTAAGAGTTTCCTGCAGTTTCAGCGGGCTCCACAGGACGTATATCATGATCAGAACCATGCCGAACCAAATGAAGCACACGTAGGTCCATGACCAGGAGAGCCAAGACTTTAATTTCTCTGTAAATCCGAGAGATTGGGGATTACTGCCAGCGGTGTCCTCCATGTTTCTCCGGATGCCTGTAAACAGAGGAGTCACGTGATCACCAAGTAAAATGACTTCTATTTTGAAATCTCCACAAAAACCCATTTCCGGGAACTACAGAAAAACTTTATTTATATTTTGGAAAAAATGTACTCATTGTCTAAACTCAAATATATGTTAATTAATATGTAAATAGTCTATATCTTTTTAATTTTTTAATTTTTAATTTATTTGGGGTCACATTATATTAAAAGTACAGTTTTTCAAATAATATATTTTTAGAGACCCGAAAATGACAAATGAAATAGCAAACAAAATTAGTCAAAAATAAAATAAAAACGAAAAAGTACACAGGGGTTGTTTGAAATGGCAAATGTCTACATGTACATATGCATACATATCAATACAATACACATACACACATACATGTGTCCATACACACCTATTCAATCGGTGTATAGAAACACAGTCAAACAAGGGATGGTCGTCTTTGGGATATGTAAATTCTCCACTTTTTCCCTATTAAATAGTCCATATCATAGCATAAACATAAGCTTATATGGAATAGAGACTGAGTAAATGATGAAATATCCCCCAAATATGATTGGTGTAATAAATATCAATTAGATTGGGACCAATTATAAATTATTCACTTACATTGTAGTGTTGTGTTATAATATAAGCATGATATCTTACTCTTAGACACCACTGTTGCAGCCCACCATAGGCTACCTGAGCTTTGCTTTTATCTATTTTGTTCTACTTTTAATGCGTAGGGAAAAAAAGAAAAAACTAGTACTATGATGCATTTTTGTGTCATGCATTAAATTATGTTGCCTAATCTTACTCCTCTAACAGTCAGCTGTTAATATAAGGCAACAATGATCTAGCTGTTGTAATAATATTGTATTACACCAAGAAGCATTTCGTTTTTAACATTTGAGAAAACACTTGGCAATCCTAGAAGACGATCGCTTCAGTTGCTTGTTTTGCATAACCAACAGTTGAAATCCAAAAGAAAATCCATTAATTACACTATCATTCAGAGAGAATGGCCAAATCATCAGATTTGTGAAGCTGGGGCCAATGTTGTTGGCATGTTTGTTCACCAACTAATTAACTGACACCTAATTGATTATTTAATTCACCTAATTCATTTCATTAACATAACTATTCGTAATATAGGCCTTATATTAATGATGGATAACCTCCAGAAGCTCATTTTAGCTGGTAATACTATTCATGACCAGTAGGAGGGGCCATTACCACATTGAAACTTTTACTTCTGTTGCCATCAACTGACTGCAGGTGGAGACAACATTACATTTGGTTTTCTCCCTCTTAGTATTGAGATTCATTACAATATTGAAGAAATGCATGCAAGTGCCCTCTTTTTTCGGCCCGATTTTCTCTACCAATTAATTTGTGCAGGCCTAATCTAAAAAATTAAAATTTGAATCAAAGGGTGGGATTTTGTTGAATTGCCAATGATTGTACATTCAGGATACTCTCTATTCCTATGATTTACATAACAAAAAATGTACTTTGTCTAAAATAAACAGTTCACTAAGATCGTTGCTATCAGGTAGAAATATATTTTTGGATGCATACAACCCGTAGCACTTCTCACCTTGTGCGATTGACTCACATCCCACCAGTGCAGGAATAAATGTGATTTGTTGGAGTGCATTCTAGTTGGAGGTTACAGCCATTGAATGACAGAGAGCCAGATTTGGTCCTGCTCACACATGCCCTTGGGTGTTTTCTGCCTGATGCTGATGGACAAGCACACGCGGGGTTAAAGGCCTGTCATATAAATCAGGTACAATCACTTTAGAGGTGAAAACATGCATGATGCCACTGACAGGAAGGAAGAGTGAGGAAAAGAAAGGAGGAATAAAAGCAACAGAGGTCTGTAGAAGTTATCGGGGTTGTAAAGCATGACCTGCATGTCTGAATGTATTTCCTGCTGAAATCATATTTCCAAATGACCTCTGCTCAGTGACTCATTCTTTGATAAAACATACATGTAGCTCCAAGAATATACTGGGTAAACACTGTTATCTCCTCTTGTATTAACACACCACCACTTTTATCGGTTGGATCTCAACAGCAGTCAAATAAGATAAATATTTAGATGAATGCAAGGACATTTGCAGAATGTCTTTATGTATCTGAAACACATGTTATTATAAAACATTTTATATTATAAATACAAATTATATACAATACATTTCAAATATAAAACATTGATACAAAAATTGCAAGCAATGGACCTCAGTAAGTGGGACATGACCTGTACACAACCGGTCAGCCGGTGTCCAGTCATGCAGAAGCAATATCTCTCATCATTCTGCAGTCACCTGTATACTTAAGGTTCATTTACAATTTCACGTCTCTTATCCTTTCTGCCATTCTGGACTTCATGTTCTGTTTATGTAGTTTCTTTCTTTTCTCTCCCCAAAGCTTTTAAGAGTCCTCTAATCATACATAATTAATCGGGGTTTTCACTTAAATGCACTGCATTTCTCACTCTCATTATTACTTAAGAGGCTGCTCTTTAAGGCTCGAAAATACCCGGCGTTCTGTTGATCGTATTTTTTACAAAGCCAGCTGTTTCAATAAATGAGGATGTTTAAGACAAAGAATATACAAAACATTTATTAATATTTCAGAGCGTTTCCAGCAAATGCTGTAATTTCATTACTTCACATAAAAATTCTAATTAAATCTGCTTGCTGTTAGGGAAACATTTTAGTAAAACCTGAGCAGAGATTTATATACAATACAATTTTAATGAGTAATAAAGTTTGGTCGTTTGTCAGCTCTGTATTTGGTGGTCCCTGCTGATGGAAAACTTTATGAAACTGGTTCTTGTCTCCCACACAGCTTTCTCTCTGTGAGTTTATATTACTCGTCTCCATGAAGGGACTCTCCCCCCACAAGTCATTTCTCTCAAAACACTTCATTTTCAAAAATGTGTGTTCTTTTTTTGCATTAGGAGAACGTGCCGTTTGACCACATCTGAAAGCTATGGTGCCGCAGAAAAATGACTTCCTCCATGACAGGCTCACGGACCATGCAGCAACATTTCAACCTTTTTCTCTGTAAATCTGTGAAGAAGAGTGGACAGGCTCTGCTGCTGTTTCATAACTACAATGATGACTAATTTACACCACATTATGCTTCAGCAGAGAGGATACACACCGTTGAAACAGCAGCCAAGAAGATACATTTCATGCATACATTCACCTATGTTATGACTGTCCTCATTTTGATAGAATGGAATATAATGTATTTGTGGGAATGTAAAAATGCAAAACATGCAATAACAGCATAAGAGTGCAGCAAGCAGCCTCTCATCCAGTGTGTACACTAGCTGTTTCATTGTATACAACTGCAGCCAACTGTAAGTATAAATGGAAGAGGCAGAGATGAATAATACATATGAATTACCTTCATGCAGTCAGGGTCTTTTTTTCCACTCCCCTCTGCTGCAAGAACATCATTTTTAGAAACAATAAGATAAAAGGCAAGGTGCTCATATAAAAAACGCAGATATTGTTCACGAACATGGGTGCTTCAATGGTTGCAGGAGCTTAAAAGGTGTTACAGTACTTTCTGAAAGGTGTTAAATAGCTTTTTTACTGCACACAACAACAGTAATGAAAGTCTTTATGCAGTTTAAATGAAAGCTGCAAAGATAGAGCAAAACCTGCTCTCCTAAAGTTAATAAGGCTGCCTTTGTTTGTGCTGAGAGGACATGACTGACGTCATTGGCAAGTTGAGGAACTGTGTCCACATTCTTTATTTTCTTTGACACCGTTTTTTCAAACACATTCTCTTAACTCAATAGGTCAGTTGTTGTGCTACACACTGTTGAGCAAGCGGATATGGGCACATGTTGAATGTTTAAATCCAAAATCCCAACATATACATACATATTTTCCAAACATTAATACAAACATACATAGTGCAAAACAAGTTACAGATACATATATGTACTTCTTATTATTGGGTGTTGTATCACTTTGGTTGTTATTCCCACTGAAAACACTGTAGTCACTATAAAAGTAACACAGCCATTCAAATGGCTATACTTAAGCACATGTGCATTTTCCGGCGAATGCTATTGACAGCATGGTTAGCATGGTAGGTACGCAGTTCAGTGTTTTGGAATGCTACAGTGCCATTTTATTTTCAATACTGAACACAAAATACAACTGAGGCTGTGAATGTTTGTATTTGTAAGGTAAAGTTACAAAACCACAGATGTCAGATGGCATCAGGTGAAAAGTTAGAGGAATACTGAAGTTGGTAGGAACTATCTTATGGGAACAATGAATGTCTTTACAAAATTCCATGGCAATCCATTTCCAAAATGTTGAAATATCAAAACCTGAAACAACCAAACAACAGTCATTTGTCATGCTAGTATTGTCATCAACAAGGTTAAAACAGGTTGTGCTACAGAATTCGTAGCACAACCCGTTTGTAGCACATCATAACAATACCATCAGGTGATAGATAATACTATTCAGAGACTCACAAACCTTCACTTTAAACCATAATTATGTAACTGACTCCTTTCACAGACCCTGATGAGGTTTGACTGAGAGCATGTGAAAGAACACGACAGCACTTGGGTCTCTGTGGTTTAAGTCGCCATCTCATTCAACAGACCCTGATTGCAGTTGCTGCCGTTGAGAATCATGTAACCTTTATGGGATGGTTTCAAAGATGACTCACAGACTAGCTAATTTTAGAGGGCTTTGTGCTTTAGATTGGCCTTGAAGTATACAATTATAAAACATGAAACACAGTGACACAGACAAAGAAAGAGGCACACTCAGCTGCCTTACACAATAATAGTCGCATGTTCAGCCTCAATGGAAAAAGGAAAAGAAAACAGCCTTGAATTTAAGAAGCAATCTTTGAATATTTAAATGTGATTGACATGATTCACACTACTGCCTGCTCAGTGGTTTTACTACATCTTTAGGTAGACCTAACACTCACCCATATGTAGTATCTGAAATGTGATGATTTGGATAGAGGGGCTGTGTGGCCTTTACTGACAGTAATTTAAGACAGATGTAACAAGACCAACCCCCACTCCAAGTGCACATGGCGAGTAGAAGAGAGGTGAAAAGAAACGGCCACAATGCACTATGAATAATTGAAGTCAAATAAAAAGTTTATTTGCACAGGACAAGATGTGTTTATCACGAGATACCACAAGCTACAGGTTTGTCTAATGCTACCGACTGTTGCTACCTGTGTCTTTACAATAAATATCTAGCCATACGTTTATCTGTTGCTGTGGCTCTGTCGTGAAGTACCATTTTATTATAGAAGCTGCAGAAACGTACAGACTGACACTTACAACAGGCAGCTGTTCCAAATAATGCAGCAACTATTATTTAGTGATTCATTTATTGGGAATGCATATTGTTGTTTTACTAAATATGAATTTTCTTTTCAAATTTAGGCTATATTCATTTAAAAAAAACAAAAAAAAAACACAGACAAATCTATTCACTGGATTTCCTGTTTTAGGCACGTTATCTAAATAAAAACACATTAAATGAAGTAAATGTTTTGCAATGTCAAGCTGTTTGTGTGTGTGCACAAGAGGCAAAGATGAAGTGCACACGTCACATACACAGCTGTGCTTTGGAATCATTAACAACTTGACTGCTCTTACTTATAAACTATAGGAGCTGTGACTTACAAATTATTTCAGTGATGACCAATATTTTCAGTACAAGCAAATAACTGTGGGGTGATGTTGGTAATTAGAATTTGGGAATTTCATTTTGAGATACAACCCACATGTGTCCTTATTTTCCTGTTTGCAAAATGAATTAGCAGAATCTGGATGGTTAAGAGAACTTGAATATGTTTGATCATTCAATGTCACAATTCAACTTTTGAGGATAAAAGAAACCCCCAAAACACTCTAATATCATATGAATCAAATACGAAACATTTAACCACAAACTTTTTTTTAATCATTGAAGTAATTTGTATCCACCATCTCAAAAGTCCAAGACTCCAAGACTCCAATTCCAGGAAAAAGCAACAAAACAAAGAGAGAGGAACAGTGGGAATTAACTTTAGGTTATCAATTATATTTTGATACATTTCTATAAATATTAGGACTTTCAGTTAGACACTGCAGTTCTATTAAAACACAGCCATCTCTGACACTCTCTTGCCAGCACTGCGGACAGTTTAAGAAAGGGCTGTTGGATACTGACAGAAAACCAAACAACAAATTGAACCACAGCTAGTTCCACCGCTGCGTGTCTGACCTTTTACAGCGTAACGAGAGACGTTAGTGTCACCTGGAGAAAACACTGCCGATTAACAGGGCTAATCCCCTGTCCCTGACGTCACTACAAATCAACGTTACCTGGCAAATGGTATTTGAGATTGAACACAGAGTCAGACGTTAAGAATAACCAGATTCAAACTGACAGCATGTGGGAGAGAGGTTACCTTTCATATGCGTGGGAGTCTTTTCTTTTTGTTTTTTAATACGTGAAACTACAATCTGGGGCGAAGTAAAGATCATGCTCTTCAAACCCAGCAGCAAAATCTATCTGAAGTGTCGGTGAGTTAATTGTGACCGTTTTGTTTTTTCCAGTGACAGTGTTATACAATTTCCTAATGGGGGGTCAGGCTGGAAAGCATGCATTTTAAGGGTTACTAAATAAATTAAGCACAACTGTTACATACCAAACACATATAGTTGTGGCTCTCCATGAGATTATCAATATACATATATCAATAAAAACAAGAATATTCAATTCAGTAAATGTTATATATAACTGCCCATGAATGGTCACCATTTCTGCTCTCTTGGAATATATGTTGGGCAAAACATTTCAGAAAAACATTTACCATATGTACGGGAGCCAGAGGGAGATACAGGCTTATATTTACAAGTATGTCCCTTCCCCAATCCCCTTAGATACCCCATTGTTGGAGAGATAACAAATAAATAAATCCACAATAAAGTTGAACTTTAACTGAAAGCAGAAAACATAATGACAGCCAAACAAAGCAGAAAGCTTTTGGAAGAAGATAATCTGTGCTGTAAAAACTGCACTCCATGCCATATTACATGATTGACAGCATGGAAGCAAAACAATACAATTATGTAATTTGAAGTATAGAAAGTAGGAATACAATTAAATACATTTGAACGTTTTTACCACGGATAAGTATATATATATATATATATATATATAAAAAAAAAAGGGTTTCAAACAATAAACCCCCACTATTCTTGTAACATGCATATTAATGCCCACTGTCATCAGAGTACAGTTGGATGGTTGTAGATAGGCAGGGTGAAGCCAGTCGACCGTGCAGTGTACTGACCTCCAGAATAATCTAGTTTTAGACATGATTGTCCTGGTAGGGTCTCTAGAATCGCTCTTGAAACACATTGTGATACTGTGACCGGTAAAAACAACTAACTACATTGATCAGCTCCACCTGAGCTTCAGAGAGCTGCAGCCAATTAAATAAAAATACAGAACGTTAAAAAACAAACACCACATTTTCTTTAGGGGGTGGTAAAAAGCAGTATAGATTCTGTCTTTGAAGTGATTTTTCTGTGCACATTTTGTGTTTCACAGAAGCTGTGCATTTCCAAGTTCCTTGCCATCTGTGTAAATGTGATACCTCTCCTTAGTACAATGAACTGGAAATGGAAGCTGTGTTTCATATAATCCCCAAATCCATCCAACTCTCACATCCTATCATGCAAATTCGGTGCAGTTTGAAGAGAATCCGGTCTTCCAACCATATGCCTGAGCCGTGTAAAAGATACAACAATTTATTATGCATGCATTGCACTAGGCTTATGGTAATAAGGTATTAAATTAGTGCTGGACATTATTGCTCTACTATATCACTTCTGCTCAAAAGATTTTCATATAAGTCACATAAAACAGAAAAATGGATGAGATATAGGAACTGATTTGCTGGCAATCTTTACTAGTGACTTCATTGTGTAAAATAACATTTGACCGTTTAGATCCACTCTGCTGAAAACTGTGTTAAATGATGACACTGTTGGCACTGTTGTCATAAGTATGTAGTAAGTAAGTTAGTACTCAAGTGGTGTACTTAAGTACAATTCTGAGGTGCTCATACTTAACTTGAGTATTTTAATTTTAGGCTACGTTATACTTCTACTCCACAACATTACATTGTATATCATTATTTTTTTAAAGGTAAAATCTTAAATATTGATAGAATGGCCCAGAACTTTTTTGGCTTGTGACCTCTTACAAAAATATCCTTGTGTACTTGTATCTCCTTGCCACTGCCTTGTTTCGGATGTGTATGAGTTGTCAGTTTCACTTGAAATTAGTTTCATAAAATTAACAGTTTAACGCCCAAAGAGGGCAAAACCTTTGAGAAACGATAAAAAAGAATAATAACTTTGTGTTTCAGAACTTATTTTCTCTGTTCTTATTCTTTCCTCACACTAATCATCTTGCAATCCTTCAGATTCATCCATCGATCCTTTGGAGGGGACCAATCTATAGGTTGGTATCAACTGGACAAAGCTACCTGACTTAATATAAAATAGCTCTACCTCAACCAACTATCAGCAAATTGCTGCATACACATTGATGCAAAGGTTAATTCAGGTCATTCCCTTGTAACACAGTGCTTTGTAGAATGTGTTTTTAGTACTTTGATTTGTCTGTTAAATTCTTGCAAAACCAAGTTATTTATGTAAAGAAAAAGCTATTCACCCAGAGGACTAAATTACTCTTGTTTTTAAAATATATTCTCAAACTGTCTGTTCAGAGAATGCACTGTAGCTTTCATTGTGTTATATATATATACTACAAGATGTGTAGAGATAAACTAATTAATTCAAGAAAAGGCTGTATGAAAACTTGCATATTGCTTTGAAAAAGTGTCTTTTGAAGGATTACCACACTGTAAATGACTGCAGCTGGTCTTTGCAAGTCTTTGCAAAACAAACTGAGTTAAGTTCACTGAACTTGAACTCAACTGAAAGATCCCCTCCAGGCATGCTTTAAGACATATATAATCAATAATCTGCTTTGAACTATAATGTATGTTTAATATTGTTCTTTCAACAAACATTTGAGAATCCAGATGAAAATACAGAGGCTTTGATCAACTCTGAGCAGTTCATTCAATTATTATCTTTTTTAAGTTGACTTGATAAAACACTTACATAAAGGCAATGATTGCACACCCCTTCTTGTTTAACTGGTGCATTTAAACCACATGGAAACCACATAGAAACGTTAGTGTTCTCATTTGAGACATATGCATTGCTCACTTAGTTGTAGATACATTTTTCCATATATACTGTACAGCACATACATAACAGTGTGGGACGGTGTATAGTTTTTGTGCAAAAATAACATAACCCCACACATTCTGCTGCTAAACGTATTTCATCAGTAACTGAAGCAGTTGGCTTGTTAGATTGTATTGGATGTCTGGATGTATTATTTGTACATTCAAGTATGATTTATTTGGGTTTCATATGTTTCCTCTGACTCTCAGTTTTTCATTAGGCCACATACATGGGTGTTTCCCCTGAAATGAAGCAAAGAGACAAAGTAAATAACAAAATTACATCTGCAGTCAATTTCTAATACACTTAATATGCAACCATGTTTCATAGTGCAGTGATCACAACACACCAACCATTTATATCTAAAGTGTGTGTCTGCAGAGTAGTTGTTATTTTAATAGGCCAATGTTTAGTTCAGTGTGAAGCCACTCCCTGTGTTATTTTATTGCATGCATGTTCAAACTGTGACAAACACCCACATACTCCTCACTTCCCATACCTGCTTGTTGTTTTTTTACCATGGTGAACAGCTGCCCTGCGGCTGTCATTTCCCATGCTACAGACACAGTGTGTAAACTAGTGTATAGAACGTTGTTATTACTAATGCCATGCCATACCATTATAAATGCTGCCACAGCTAAATCACCATTAGCTGATGGTGCTGCCGCCACTGCTATTGTTGTTGATTTTGTTATTGCAAATTTGTAATGCACCGCCTGCAGGCCATAAATCTTGTATGGGATTACTGTGTATAAGTCGTTTGTATGGTCTTGACTCATCAATCAGAGCTGGAATGTTTGTGTTACAACTGCCACTTTGTATGATGGATGAAGATGGGTGTTTTCTAACAGTACAGTAACACTGGTAGGGGATGGAGGCTGTGTGCGTGTGTGTGTGTGTGTGTGTGTGTGTGTGTGTGTGTGTGTGTGTGTGTGTGTGTGTGTGTGTGTGTGTGTGTGTGTGTGTGTGTGTGTGTGTGTGTGTGTGTGTGTGTGTGTGTGTGTGTGTGATGGAGCACAATGCCAGCAGTGACACTCATTATTCCATCTGCAGCCGAGAGTGATTGAACACGCCACATATTAACAGTTTTTTCCTCTTAATCCCATTGTGTTCTGTGAGATTAAATTCGAACACTAATAAACGTTTTTTATGACTAATTAATGTTTCGCACCTTGCCAAGAATCATTTTCTTCCTCTACTAATTCTAATTGGTCCAATTAATCGTGCAAAAGGTAATTAGCATAGTTTGATGTGCAGTAAAGCCACTCCGGAGCCCACGGGGGGATTTGGAGAGCTTTTGTTTCTTGATACAAACAGAAAATTAGTCAAGGGTGGTAGGCGCTTGATGCTGAAGCACAGTGCAACACAATACTAATGAGCGTGTTCTATTGTGATGGTCTTTAAAGGACTGACAGCCATATTCATACCAAAGGCAGATGTACATTGCAAATGAATGAAGATGACTGGCTTCGGCTGCCTCAGAGATCTGTGCACTGTCCTGGAGATTTACTGTAAGAAAGGCCGTTCTCTAACACAAACTGAGACAGGAGCCTATTCCCTGGTTAACATAGATTTTCAAAGGTCTCCTTCTGTAATTTATAATAGATGTATATTGATCTGTCTCCCTCCTTTCAAATCAATAGTGAACACTTTACAGGAATTCATAGAGACATTTTTGGACTGACGTTAATAGCAAAACATATTTTTTCAGAGTTATTTTTTTAATAATCAAGTTTAGTGAAACATTCTTTAAATATATATATTCAAATGTCATAATAGTGAACAAAAGCTCTCCATCTTTAGCCTTATTTCTTAGGCCAATTTAAGAAAACAGGGTCTGATTCAGGGTCTGTATGAATCAAATTCAAGGACTTCTTGGTTGGCAAACAAAACAGTACAACACCTGATGTGGGGATTAAGATGTTGCTAAGATCTGAATAATTCATTGGTATACAATTTATTATACACTCACAGCTTCATTTCTGAACCAAGGCTGCTTGTGCTTTAACCTTAAGTGTTTAAGTGTTTAAGATGAAATATGTGCATCAACAAGGCCAGATGCATGTGTAAGCTTCAATGAGGAGAAACCACCACTAAAAGTAAAAGGTCAATTTTGTCCTCGCGTATAAGCGATTGAATACATGGTGAAAAAAGGTTGATACGTTTCTCAAAGGTGTAATATGTAATACAAATGTAAACAAATGTGTCGTCCCTCTAATGAAACCTAAAACTTGTGTTTGGAACCGGCTGTCATTAATAATAATAGAGAAATACAATAATACTTTTCATTGATTTTGTTTAAGATGTGTTTATAGTGGTATCTGGTAAAACAGCAGAAAAATATACCTTGTTTATCAGTTGAAAAAAACTTAAATATATATCTTTTTTATTTGAACCTGGGCAGGTACAGTGGGACGAACAAATAAGCAACTACATTGTAATTAATTAATAGCAATCCTTAATAACTCTTATTATGTTTCTTGAGAATACACTGCTGGACATTATGTTAATAAACCATTGTCTAACGTTCATTTCCTGAATATATTTGAACCTGCATACTAAGCAATCTCACCAAATCTATCCTGATTAATCTGCATAAGGTGTTATTGGCACAAAAACAATAACTCATTACTTACTGCTTGCTCTGTCTCTAGGTGAATTACTGAAACATACTGTAGGGAACATTATTACTTCTCCATTACCTTATGTTTCTCTGAATTTCTTATCAAAAAGAAAAAGAAAACACATATTTGAATGACTTTTTTACCATTTATAATCACATCCATGAGTCAACACACATAACCAGTCTCTTATTTAATATCAGGACCAGAAACATCAGGTACAGCTTGAGGCGTTTTTAGGTACTTCCCCAGTTGTGTCCTGTTTCAATTCTCTGAAATCAATCAAAAACAATATCAAACATGGGAAATTATAACTTGTGCTTTACCCAGCTGTGGTTCAAAATGAACCACAAACCTACATGAACACTGTCATAGAAAAACAAACCACTTGCAAGGTACTTTTCAAGATATGGAGATTCCGTTCGAGAGCTCACATTTATTTTTCCAGGAACTATTTCTTTTTTAACAATGCAACAATGTCTCATAAAAATAATTTATTGTCAGGCGGACTTAGATGTGCCACATGTTCATATGTTTTTTGTTAGTCCCAGTATATGTGATGTCAATAAACCTGAATATATTGATATACGTATTGTATATGGTTAGATAACATTTCTATAGTCTGAATAAGATATATCTTTAGTATATTTGAGTCAGATTGCAAAGAATTTCAAAATGTTGTCATAACCTGTAATATTTTGTGATCTTCTGATCGATAACAATTGAGATTTAAAATGGCCTCTTAGATTGATAGACACTGCCAATTGTCAAACTTTTGTCTCTGCACTTTTTTCACAGCGTCAGCATCTACGGATGGCATAAATATATGAAAACCAAGCTTCAATCTCATAAAACTATTGTACAAATTTAAACAAGAACATTAAAGATCAGATTAACAAAAAATCAGCGCTTATCCTTTTTTTTTTTTTACAATTCAGCCCCCACACTATTTCTTATCTGCCCTCTTATCTTCTGCACCAGAAGAATCTATGCACAGTTAAAGTGTCAGCGAAAATAGTTGGCCCCATAATATCGCTCTACGAGCTGAGGTTGATTATGATAGTGAAATTGGCAGTGGAGCGTGGAATATCCCCCCGGTGATTTTCTAACTCCAACTCATTTCACGGGGCATCTCTGGGTCCCGATCTCTGGGACTGGGTTCACTCGGCTCTGGCCCCCGTGCTACTGATGTCTTGATTGCTGTTTCATAGACTTTCACGTGTCAATGCAGCAGCGCAGAAGGGAACTGTGAGAAGGAAGTGATGCAACCACAAAGACATGTAAGGGCGGCTTATAAACACTAACACTGTGGTTCCCTTACCTCAAAGGAAGGAAAGAGACAAAGACACACACACACACACAAACACACACACACAAACACACACACACAGTTTTATAGGTGGTCAGATGGTCTAAATGTCAGGTGGTGACAGTTTGGAGCATGAATGTCAAACTAGTGTTGAGAACGGTTTCTGCATATATGCGGTTTCATTTCTCATGCATCTGTCCGACCTATTGGCATTACAATGTGCACAATACAGTACAGTGTTACAAATTGATAAATATGGTAAAAAACATTCATCAGGTTAATGGGAGGTGAAACATAACAAGGCTGCTGTGTAAACTAAATCTTATCTAAAAACCGACAATCTAATTGCGGCTGCCAAAATGTTTTGATTATAAGCAAATTAGATCAGTAGCTGAGAAAAAAGTAGTCTTGGTAAATGGAGCTTTATCTGTAAAGTCAAGGCCATTAGCAGCCCTAGTCTGACTTGCCTTGGGCTCTGTAATTAACTCCGCTCAAGCACAGCTAAACATTTTTGACATTTTTCCTAGTCCAGAATTAACTGTCACAGCAGAGGGAGAAAGTAACCATCTTGTCACATTGAGTTTATCTGCGGATTGTGAAACGCTGTCCTCTTCTGTGTCTCTCTCTCTTTCACTCAGTGAGAGACACACACACACACACACACACACACACACACACACACACACACACACACACACACACACACACACACACACACACACACACACACACACACACACACACACACACACACACACACCACACACACACACACACACACCCAATCATGGAGCTGGATCTCATTTCAGTAATGTTTCATGATGAGGGAGATGATGGAAAGTGTGACTCGGCCTAATGTTTTGAACGTTTGGGTGGCGCCGTCATCAGGTTACATTACACTGCTAATTGTTAGGCAACATGCATTCCTCGTCCCTGTGTATGTGAAGCAGAGGTCTGGAGCTCATCTAGATGAGGTCACATGACACAAATAAAAACCTCTTAGACATGGGGAGGAAAAAAAACTATAAAACACCACTCTGTCATGTTGAGTTTTCTATCCCTGTTACATAAAATGTGCTGTATACTTAATGGTTGAAATGATGCTTGTACTCAGTTTTCACACACGCACACACACACACACACACACACACACACACACACACACACACACACACACACACACACACACACACACACACACACCACACACACACACACACACACACAGAAGCTGTACAGGGGCTTTGTGGAACAGCAGATTCACCTGATTGGTTTAGCTGCGAAACGGAAAAATGAGTTGGCTGATGCGAATGGAAAGGCCCATGGTACCGTAAACATGTAGCATGCACCGTGACAACTCCCAAGCCAAAGAGGAACTGCCTGGTTTCCAGTAAAAAATTATTTCTCTGTCACCACAAATGCAGTTATTGTTTGATGTACGATTAGTCAGGAACAAGGAGTTAGGTGTCACAGCGGTTTGGGGGTAGACCATACACTGATAAGGATCAGCCAAATATTGATTGATTTTTTGGTAAAATAGTGACTTGGTGCTATAAGTCAGTACCAACACACATGAGTAAGTAATTGTATCTTTATTCATATTTGTTATATATCTTTATACTCATATTTTTTGATTTTGTAAAACACACACACACAATATGTGCCTTTTCATACACACTGTTATTATTTGGGAGATTTGAACAAATTGCCGATCTATAATGAACTCACTTCATGGTATGGATTAACACAAAATGCACTGATGACATTATGTGTTCCTCCTTCACATATATGATATCATTCCTCCTGCAAGTGGTAGGAAGAAAATGCAGTACAAAAACAATCTGCTGTCACAAAAATGTCACTGATGGTAGAATTAAATTAGCTAACAAGGCATGAAGTGGACAGAAATGTCTATTCAAACAGCACTGTGGTATAAGAAGGCTTTCAGACTATTCAAGAGCTTTAAATGATGGTAGAGTTGACCTTAGATGTCGCCCACACAAATTACTCATTTGGCACATAAAAGAGCATTTCTGCTAAGTTTCATTTATTGAGAAGACAACGTTTTCAATCACTTTATCATCCTGAACGGTCACAATGAGTAGTCGGGAGGTTAGAAAAGCCACACATTAATGTCTGACAAGCCTAAATGAAACACCACCAAAGAAGAGTCTCAAGTCAATAAGGTGCAAATTCCCCCTGTGAACACATTAAACCAATCACTGCGCGTTAGCATTTCAGTCGTCCACAGACCATTACCAGGCGCTGTAATTATACCACATATTCCATATATTACTTTGAATGAAAGAAGTCCAATTACAATCCTTTTACTCTGTCTCTCAGTCTGCTGGCTGATGCCTCCATAAAAGTCTGTGATTAAATTACTCAGGGGAAAGCACTCACATTTTATATGACAACCCCTGACGCATCGTTCAGCCACGAATTCCCCAACCAGCAGCAAATCTTCTGAGAGGCTCTGACTGCGGACAGGTGGGTCCAGATGACGGAGAGAGACAGAGAGACAAGTCCTTCCAGCTTTACGCCTTATGCTATTACTCTCTGTCCCTGGGTATTGATATAGAGCTAACTTACCTGCCATACATATTGTAGCATCTGACAGGAACATTAGGAGGAATGTTCTTCATTTTTTCCCTCCAGCTTTCTGTTTTCTCTCTACTAAGCTGTCAAAATGTTAGGAAACACAATGCCTATCATTTTGTATAAATGAAGTATGAGTGCTGTACATGTGAATGCAGGGGCTCTCCAGACAAAATCATAACCAAACAGGTCACTCAAAACCTGTTGTGATTCTCTGTTTGAAGTACTGTACCTACCGCAAACTGCTTGTCTTTCAGTTTAAAAACCGTCAAAGGCTTAAAATGAATTTACAGTAAGTACCTACTCCCACATGTTTCTCTGAGGCTGAAAATTCCCTCATCTCAGACGAGTGCAGACGGTAGGTATTGCTGCACTGATGAACACTGGACATAGACTCCGTGAGAGAAACACTGCTCAAGGCACGCAAACGATAAAGTAAGAACTTTAAATAGCACTCAAATGCTAGTTTATTCAAGAATTGTATTCCCCCTCTGTCAATGTACAGGAGTCATTTTAGACAAGTAGTGTGAAAAGCAGAGCTCCAAAAATGTCCCTCGTATTTCATGGCAGAGAAACTCAAAAGTTGTTCAAGTTGCGCTGGAATGTGAAATGTGAGTTTTGGGAAGACTTGTGCCAGACAGACACAGAGGCCCGTCTGACAAGGAAGGAAACCTTAACTTGTCAATCACGTCACTCCTCTGTCAATAGCTGTTTAATCCTCTGCTGAAAGCTGGTAGGTGCTGGATCTAGATGCAGACAGGAGGTTAAAGGTGAAGTGAATGACAACCCCCCCCCCCCCCCCCCCCCCCCCCCCCCCCCCCCACACCTCCTACTGAAAGAGCATTTTCCATCGCTGGAGCGTAGTTGGCTAAAGGTAAGGATGCATTGTTTTTTTTGTGTGAAACCAGACATCTCAGTTTTTAATATCAAGGCTGAAGCTCTGCTTGTGACAGTGATACAGATGAAAGTGATACAGAAGGGGAAATGCAAAATCCCTGTTATCAACTTTTGCAGATGGTATAAAATGTCTCTGCCTGGGAACAGATCCTTCATGCCTTAGCCATCCAACAAAAAAGAAAAATATATGTTAAAGTGTATTGCTTTATTCACTGTCTGTCTCACAGACAGCTGAATCAACTGCGGTTATACGTGTGTGTACAAACAAATCATAATTAAATGAGCACAGTGAAGACAATAGAGTAGTTTTGAGCAAAAATACATTTCAGCTTATATAAGCCTCATCATCTCCATGACAACGGCTTTACTGGTAACATGAAAACGCATTTGTGTATAACCACAGCAACGTCTTCAAATTGAATTAAGCTGCACCTGTGCACATTATGGAAGGACATAATAGATTAAAGGCTGTTACGGTGAGCCTGTTGCTGACTAGATATGAGAATAAAACATTGTGTGGTTTTGAACTGAGAATATATATTTATCAGATGAAAGAAATTAATCATTACAACATAACAGCGCAATATTAGTTAGCTGATAAACAAAATTGATGGCTAAAGAATCTTTCATTTTTGCTATATTATTGTAGTAAGTCCTTAGAAAAAGGACTACAATATATTATTTTAAAATTCTAAATAAACCACTGATCATTATTATCTTGTACAATCCATTTGTCATGTTTGGAATTGCTTTGTTATTCTGCTATCATATTACTGATGGTAAAATGTAAGCTTGTATTCTTCCTAAAACACCATAACAAGACAAACAAAACAAATACATTCTCAAACCAGAATGAGAAAGTTCATTAGTACAAACTACTGGATATGTGGTGCAAATGGAAGAAGCCGGCATACAAATAGATTGCGTAGTTGTGAACTTTTTCCCATTTTGTTTACTGCTGGGATATAAACTAAACACCTGATTTGTGGAAAGGGCACCGGAGCTGAGATGCATACAGAGAATGTATTAGATCCGAACCAATAGTAAGACGTGTGAGATAAATAAGACGTGGTGTGGACAGGCTCCTCTCTGGTAGACTGGCTGCTCCGTCCAATAATTGGAGAATGTTATGCCCGCTCTGTCAATACATTTTCTCATAGGAATACCGTCCAGTGCCAATGAATATTTATGGTTAATACAGCTATTTGTAATAAATATTTGATGTTACTTTTTTCGCCAAGCTGCTTATAAAGAATAAGGCTTTCAGGGATTGAGATGTGTTTTGTCTGTGTTTTTAGTTTTGGTTAAAAAACCATAGATTCAATTAATTTTGTTAGCAAACATCCAGTCTGGAGATCATTCTTCTTCATTCCAATTAGGAGAAACATCTGAATACTGCAAAACCTTTATTGTGTCTTCTAAATCGATTAATGATAACACCATTGATCATGTTGCAAGTAGATATGTAGACTGGTAATGAACATACAGCCATTATAGAGGCTCATTTAGTACAGGCAATAACAATAGAGTATAACGATATAATTTAGAGGCAGGATGTATCCAAAATGTAACCTTGAATCTGTTGCAAATGTTTCATATACTGTACGGGGACAGCAGTGAATTAAGTGGAAAGAAGCAGGAGAAGAAATAATAGGGGATTTTTTTCAGCATCTTTTTTGTGAGACAGTTATATATAGTAGGGCTTCACCAACTGATTATTTTATCTCAATGGTTTAAAGGGGACCTATCATGCTAAATGCACTTTTGTACGTCTTTTATACATGAATATGTGTCCCCGGTGTTCCAGGGAACTCACCAAGTGTCAGAAAACACAACCCTCTCTATTTTCCTCCATACCCAAATCTCTAAAAAAGGGGCTGCAACGGATCTGATAAAAACTGATCCAGATTTGAACACTGTCCTGACGTCAGGACGGTGGCGCTACGGCTATTGGGCCAACTCCACCAATCAGGAGGAGACAGCCACGACCATTGCCGTTCGAAAGCGCTGGAGACGCTGTAGTACATATGCCAGGCCTGTAGGTGGTGCTGTTCTCACAGAATCAGCCTTTGCAAAAACAGGGGTAAAAAAGTCCAAATTGAGCGAAATGAGGCATGGCTAAAATGCATGATCTGTTTGGTATTTTGAAAAAAAAAAAGTATAAATATGCCTTATATAGGTATGGTCCTACACTATATTATTATGATATAGCATGATAGGTCCACTTTAAGTTACTACTAAACACTTTCCATTAGAGTTTCCCACAGTCTTAATGGCCTTGTAACAGTTTCCTGTATTAAAAAACAAATAATTGAGAAGTTGACATGCAAAAATGTTTGTAATTTTTGTTTAGCAAATTACTGCAAAAATGTATTTTTAATTGCCACTTATCATATCAACGAATCAGGTCAACTCTAAAACGTCTATGTGAAAGTGTGCAATAGTGGCTCATATTTGTTGAAAAAGCTCAACATCCCTTTATACAGGTCGGGGTCCAGTACAGAACAGTCACTGATCTATCCATTATATTTATAGGGCGCATTGACACACCACAGTAAACAGAACAGGTTATTTACATTCTCTAGCAACACAAGGAACATCCTGTAAAGCTGTTATTGCATCTGTTTTCAATACCACCCCCATGTCCATTGAGTATGAGCAGGAATAAAATACAGTAATTAATGATGCAGCTGTTTGAAATCATGGAGGTACGCCTGTAGATGTTTTGATAAAGGAGGTAAAGGAAACCTTTATGATTGAGGAGGAGGCTGACCGAGGCAGATGGAATCAAAGTTCAAAGAGAAAGACTAAATGCTTTGTCTTTTAACGCAAGCAGACATTTTAATTCATGACCTCAGAGGGGGAGAATGGGATGCAAAGAGGTGTCTGACTGATTCAGTAATAGAACCAAGCGAGATAAAAGCAAAAGCCTGTAATGCACTGTGACACATCAAGAGAAGAGAAAAGAAATGGTGCAAATGTTCGTCTGATAAAAAAGCCATGTTTTATTTCAAATATTAATGACTCCATGAAAGGCTTTACTCATAACAGCAGCCTTTCTGAATATATAAGAGGGTACAGTTACACAGAATAGTGATAAATAACTTCTTCCAGCTTCTTCCAACCACACCCCTTTTCCTTTTATTAGAAGGATACAAAACTCAGGCAGCCGCATCCCTCTGTGTTTCTGTCACACACACAGTTTCTCTGTGCATGTGTGAATGCACGTGCATGCTCAGTGTTTGTGCAGCTCTGACTTATTTTTCGCTTTTCCCTTTAACTTCCTGTGAGTCATCAGCGGTGGAGGAAATACTTTACAGCTGTACCTTTATTTTTATGCGAAAACACGGCTTAATGCACACAGAGAACAAAGGCAGGAATCTGGTACAATGTTTTGCTTCACTTGTAAATTCCTATGCACCTACTTAATTTGCTTTGCTACTCGCTGGTAAAGTGCAGTTATACAGCTGTTACGTAACCTTTGCTTATTTAAGTATGTCATGAGCTCGGAGTGGCTTATGTAACTTTACAAGATGGTATAAGTCTGTAGATCCTCTTTTCTTTTCACTTATCTCAAATCCAAGATACATCTTTTGTGTTGCTGGAAATAGCTTGCGGAAAGTCTGCGATAAAGGGTCCTTGATTATCATGCATTAGATTAGTTTCTCTTAAGTGGATGTTTGTCTCCCGAAATCTGTCTTTTGTTCAAATGTTATAACCACAATTATCACAATATGATGCATGCAGTCAGGGGCGCCGCCAGGGATTTTGGGCCCCATGAAAAGATATCACATTGGTTACTTACATTTTTTTTTCTTAATGTTCTAAAATGGTTTGGGCCCCTGTCAGTCACGGGCCCTTAGAATCGTCCTAACTTTTCACCCCCTTACGGCGCCCCTGCATGCAGTGCATATGCAGGGGAGAACATACATTAAGATGTTCCTTATTTCAGATATTCAAAATTCATGGTTTCTTATTCATCACACACATAATGAACGTTATTTGATGAAAGTAGAGCTTGATGGCTTCTTGTTCATTGGTAATTCACAAAAATACAGGGAGAAATTAAATGTCTGTATCATGTTGCTGGATAATTTGTACAAAATGTGGCTTCCGCAAATAACTCAGCACCATCCCTGGGAGACAAGATAAACCTGTCACTGTGAATGTGTCTGCATGAGTTATTGGAATGTTGCCCCAATATTACATTAGCCAAAGGCATTTCATCGATGCATAGACCTAGGAGTGTGGTGGACTGTTTACCTCTCCTTAGTGTGTTTTAATAATTATCTGGGACATGTATTGCCATTTCAATCAGGAGAGACTTCTTTTTCTGATTAAAGAATCATTTCTGACATACATGTGAATAGTTTTTGGACGATTAGATCCCAGTAATCCTATACCTCAATAAAGAGATGCAGCTGTATAGGTAGCAAACCCCAGAAGTGTCATTGCAACTGTTGCCACATATTAAACCCAAAAAAACAGTTTGTGGTTCCATTTGTAAATTAACTGCTCCTGCTATATAATAATGCAAAAGTAGCTAATCTAAGCTAATTCAATAATGTGGCTATGGCTTGCAGCAGTAGGGTATTCTGCCAGAGTTGCATAGATGGTGAACATATCAAAGGTGTCATAATGTTGATTGTCAGTTTGTTTTAAAGGGAGTTCAGCTTGAGAAGAACAGTCTATTATATATTATTAATAATTGTTTCACCATTTATACAATGTACTTCCCAGTGTGATTGATGTGCCAAACAGGAAGTTAACGTTGGCCAACTTAACACTTGTTGCAAACCTTATAAATAAATCATTTTGTGCAATTTAATTAAATGTTCTCTTTACAATCATATCCAATTTTGTTCCTCTTATTTCAGCCTCCCTTCCCTGGCACTCTAGCTGTCAGACCAGGCTACAGTCGGGAACGTTACAAATCTTTTTACATTGTTTGGCTCGCTGCCTGCCCCACAGGTCGGCTAGCCACCGGGACAAATGCAGGCTCTCCAGATGGCCAGTCCGGTTATAAAAACAACTTACCAAGTGTTTTTCAACAGCGGTACATGCTTAAACGCACATTTTATTTCAGTAATATTGGCATATCAAATTCAATGTTGCACCATGCAGAGAGTTATTGTTGTCAATAATGATGAGGTTTGTTTAGTGTTGGATAAGTTGACCATTGTGTTGCACTTAAATCATTTTCATTTTCTAATCTGCCTTCACCCACTAGGAGACATCTTAAGGCCCTAACACACCAAACTGACACCGAAGAACACGTCCCGACGGACCCGATTGTTGTGTCGCCTCACGTCTCCTTTGGACAAAAAGTCGCACTGGAACACACCGCAAAGACTTCAGCCGACGGCCAAGTAGCACGTACGCACTGCAGATGCATGAGTGGCAATAACTCTCCTTACCAGCAAGCGGCGGTAGTGTGTATTCTTAATTCAAAAGAGGCAACCGGAAGACAGACTGCGTGATATACACAAACAACAAATAGCGTGTGTTCCATCTTCACTCTCGTCCATCACCGACTGTTTCACAGACTGTTTCACATAACGACTTATAATCGAAAACATGATTAGTGCGGTACTGGAAAATGAAAGATAATAGCCGTCTGTGTGTGCCTTCTTCACTTCCGTTTCACTTCTCATGCACTGATTCGCTAAGCTGAACAGCCAATCAGAGTGATTTATTTTGCCGACAGCCTCCACATGTTGAATCGGGAGCGGAAGGTGTCGGCACGGCCGAAAAGACACGACGGTGCTGGACACACCAATCTGAGTAGGGCGACAGGACGCTCATCGATGGCCAGACATCTATCGACGGCCAAAATCCCGGTGTGTCCGGCAATGCCCTAAGTCCATTTATTTAACTCTGGGCATGTTGGAGATCATATGTCACTTAAGATTTAGTGAAATATAATGTTTCATTAGCTTTTTTACTGTTTTATTTGCAGAATAGAATCAGAATGCATATATTAGCTATATAGCTATGCTAGTAGCCATGCTAACTCTACCAAGAAAGCAATAACATCATGTTTATTTAGGAACACATACTGAAGATTCCTCTTTATTTACAGTTCAAACCACATGTTAATGAGGAAGTGTGACAGGAAATGGTCAAACTATGACTGTCAACATGGTTTAACTCAATGTTTAATCTGAGTTGTATCACACTGCATCAAAACAGGACAACCATCAAGACAAACACCATATAGTCATTCATTGGTCAATACTTTACTTACTGATACCTTATCACTTCTATTTTTCATATTTTTAAAATCATACACTCAACAACAAGTTGTAAATATGGGCACGAGAGACTGGGCAGGAAGTCACTGAGTTATTTTTGTCCTCCTGTCATTTGTTGTTGTGGAAATTAGGAAACAATAACTCAATTAAAAAGTATGTACCAACTTCAGAGCTAGATCATCCCCAGTCGGCAATTCTACATAAAATGTGTTATAAAGGCAACAGGGCTAGTCTGGCTTAAAGCTCCAAACAACAAAAAATGCAACTGTCTTTTGCTCAAATTTGGAAGACACAACTGGTGTATTTTCAGCACAATCATCCCACGTAATTAATTGTTGACCAGTCAGTTTTTTATTGGCTTATTAAGGTGATACTTATATGACAATGGTGAATTTACAAGGTACGTTCAGATGGTTATCATACATCACATTAACTGGGCTAATGAAAGTACTGGACCCAGGCATGCACACTGTTGTTTTTAAAAAGGAAGCTTGGACATGATGTTCAGCACAAAACATTAGTATTTGTAATAATCTATATTTTAGATAGCTCATATTGGGTTTAATTGGTGCACTATTTGATAGTTCTCTATGATATTATTGTGAACAATCTCAACTTTTACTTTAAATATATATCATACTTGAAAACTTCCCTACCATTATCATGACTCTTGCCACAGTCTGCTTTAACACTGCAATTTACACTTTAACACACTGTTATTGTTTTGAAAGCCACTTACTTGTGATAAACTTACAAATATTAGAGTTTAAAAGTTGAACCACCTGAATTCATTTTTATTTTAAATCTCTGTGATGCTAACCATCTTATTAAGGGATGTGCAGATTAATGCTGACCTTCAGGTAGAGGTGCAGCAGTGACAATAAAAACTGATATTTGAACAATTAAACATTTGTATAATGTAAAAAATATACAGTACATCTGATGATATTGTGGATAATCCAGAATCCCCAAATCTTTTCTATTTCTTTCCTTTTTCTTTTTTTTACTCTTTTGACCCAATAACAACAATGCAGACTTGTTTGTCTTTGAGTAATTCATTTACCAAAATAAAAGCAAAAAACAATCAGATACATTTTACATTAGATACATTTGACTGATTTGTTTTGTTTTTGTTCAAAATGTCTAGCAATTGCTATAAAATGCATATTGTCAATTATTGTAGCCATGATAATTGTGTGGCAATGTGAAAAACCTATCTTGAGGTCTTCTCTGAGATGCTGCTCTGAAAGTGGATCCACATCCTGAACTGCGACGCAGCTCATGAGTAACTCGGGGAGACCGGCCTCCTTTGATCTCAGCTTTAGCTCTAAGTGTTCAGTGCAGAGCTGTGATAGTTTGAGATCATGGTTAGGATTCTTGTGCCCATATAATTCAAAACACTTCTCACAATGGCTGCACAACCACAGAGAGGAAATTCATATTAAATGTAAGTCACACCAAAGACATTTCTTACCAAGGTCATTAGTATTTTAAAAAGAGTGTCAATAAGATATTAATGATTCAGTAAATGATGAAAGACCCTCGGTAAATGTACTCTACAGTTGTATGACGGCAAGTCATGGGTAACACTAGAGATTTTTCAATAGGATATTCATATAAATGACTGATCTAAGCCGTTTGTGTCATTTCAGAATAGCATGCATGTGTCAACTCAATCCAAGCTGGTAGGCAATGTTTTTTTACCCAAAAGATATAAATATCCTGCCTCTGTTGCATGTTATAAGAAAGGGCTGCATATGGGACTAAAGCCACAGCGGTTGATTTTCACCTAAAGATACTGTATGGTATTATCAAGTCCAATTTTAAGAAAGATGCAAATTACTTTTCAAACTACAGTACTTAATTCTGCAAGATAAACTAAATTCATGGGAGGTAATTATTTTTGTTTGTGAATGTTTTCTGTAATGGGGAGAGTGATTGGCATCCGAGTATCTGTCTCCCGTTTCAGCAGACATGTGAATTATAAAACAAAGCCCTAATTATATTGAATAAAAAATGCATGGCTGTTTTCTAGGAGATTCCTAATTTTCAGTTAACAAATGACCAATCATGTAAGTATTGGAGTATACAGACAGTATTTTTCGACCAGCTTTACGAGCTGCAAGATTAATAAGGTTTATAAAAACAGCAATATGCTGCCGAGCAGCGCGTCTCAAATTCAAGAAGAGCAGAAGGATGCTGAGGAGAGATTGAACTATGTATCTTTTCTTCCCTCTTGCCTTGACACTTCACATTCAAATGACCTCCAAAGGCAGCATGGGGATCTGCCTGATAGATATTACAGTATTTTGTCTGTTGCTGCTATACTAGACATCAGGGCCAGCCTCCCCCACCATGCAAGCTGACCTTTCATATTTAGTATACCATGTCGGGTAAAGGTCATTACTGTTTTGGCTTCTCTCCACTGGTTTTGTTGTGAGATTGAAAATGCCCACAGACTCTTCGATATATAAATATTGTCGCTTTCAAAAACATGCAAAGGGCAGGTAATCATGGTGCGTTTTCCATAAGTGATTTTGGAGATTTCTAATCACGCAAGGCTGATTAGCTTGCACCTGAGCATGCAGAGCTATAATGTTGTTACTTTCTCCTCTCATTAATTCCCATTACTTCTATTCAGCCATGATCAGCTTCGTGCTCTCGGGACTTGGCGTCCGAGGCATGCTAAGCTTGAAATTAGCGTAAGACCTTATGTATCGTGTGTCATGAATTGGAAAATAAAATACTTTGTTATCTGGGAAAGCGTCACATGTTCAAAGCACTAAATAATCTAGATTTAGATATATATGTTCCCTTTTGACTACAGATTTAATGTCACTAGCGTGTTTTTCTTTCTCCTTAGACTTCACTTTCATTGGAACGCCAATGGATTTTCTTACATTAGATTTGCCAATCACATAAAGTGCATGCTGCCGGCTCCCTGTGTGACAGGTGCAGAAACCTAAACAGCCTCTTTGAAAACTGAATACCTCATTGCTAAACCATGTACATTACTTCATTACAGGAAGATATTTTTCTAGTGGCTAAGACACATCTCTATTCCTCTATGTTCAGTATATTATTGAAACGATTTCGACCTTCAACATATTTCACTCATCTACTGGAATTTTAGACTTTTGTTTCATCACTCTGTCTTTCATTCTGTCATCATCTCTCTCTGTGGTGGTTCTGTTTTAAGACTTGGGAATGTGAAAGGCTCCAGTTAAGCTTCAAATGGTCCCCCTCCTCTTCTCAATGAGATGGAAACATTAATCAATTAGGTTGGCCCTTAAAGGATCTGAAGGAGATGAAGCTCCCCTCTCTCTGAAAATGAAATGCCACAGACTTTTAAATCCAGTCAAAGGGCATTTTTCCCAATCTTGCTCTCTTCTTCTTTTCCCCCTCCCTCTCATTCCCCACTCCCTGTTTCATTCATCTCCACTCCCATCCCCCTCTCATTTCTCATGTGCAACATAAGTAGAAGGTCGGGGAATGAGAGGATGATGAAGAGGAGGGTTTATTCAGGAGTGGAATGGGAGGATGAGGGGATGATGGCGCTGTGAAAACATGACTAGAAATTACATTATTTAGGAACAAATATAAAGGCTAAAAATATGCATTTTCGAATTGTTCTGCAACGATCAGAGGCAAAACCAGATTTCCACAGTTTTCGTCCCTCATCTGTTAGCATTTTATCCAATAGTCAACATTGTCAAAATAATTCGATTTACATTATTTTCGTTTTTGATGCCCCAGTTGTCCTTGTACTTGTCATAGAAATGGTACAATAATCAATATATCATTTAATAAAAATGTCACATCTGTATATGAATAGTTAATATTGTATGTAGTTGGTTTGCATCTGGTGGAAATGCAACAGCAGCTAATTACTAGTATGGAAAAGGGTCACGCAGAGGGTGGAGCAGACTCCATGAATGGCAGTTGTTTCAATGGCCGATTGTCCAAAGGAACAAGAGACAACATAGTCTCATTATTGAAGGTCAGTGGCTAGAAAAGGTTAGCAAAGGTTCAACGTTGAACAGCCCTTTGTGCAGAGCCTGCCACGGCCTTGCACAGAATTTATTCACACAAGCTTTGATACAAAACTCAACTGTGCTTGGGCAAAGAAAAGTGCAAATTCTGCAAAGCATTATTCACCATGTAATTGTTGTTATTCTGGAACTGTCACACAATTTAGTTTATTTGCATAAATATAGAAATGTGGTTGATGCCACCCGAGAAAATATTTCAGTCCTGCATTTTGTCATTTGAAATGTCTGCGGTTTCCTTAAGTTACTTTCAGGTTTTTGTAGAGTATGTCTTTGCTTACCATAGGCAGTTGTGCACTCTGAAAGAACGTGCAGAAATATGATCTCATAGGGGAGCAAATAAAAACTTACTGGGGGTCAGTGGGTCTCAGCATTAAAATGTCCCCAGACAAGAATGGGGTCTTCTGTAAGACATTGGTCGTTGGGACAGTTGAGGCTACATGAAGTCTGTCGGGATGTTGCGTCTGGAGAGATGATTTGCCTTGTTAACCCAGAACTGTGTTCCAACAAGGTCCTGCCATCATTTTCATTGTCTGTCCTCACAGAACTTCCACGTAGTCCAATTGAGATTCATATTCTTGTCTTTCGTTCATGATCATGAGAGTTTTGAACAAAGTAATATAAATCATTTTACGTGCATGGTTGAAGAGAACAAAGCAAACCTACTGAGCTGAATGGTTTTTCATTCAATATTGTTAGGAAGCAGGAGACAAGCGGAAATGTGAAAGTGAAATATTAAGCACCTGAGTACCGGTCTGATTTAGGTTAAATTGACATAAAGTAAGTCAAAGACATTTATAGAGGCATTTACAAAACATTTTCATGAGCTGCTCTGTCACAATACTCAACATAACACAAATGACACAAATCAAAGCAAAGGTCAATCTTTTCAGCATAATCAGTTCCCCTGGGTTATATTCTTTTCCAGAAATTTGCTGCGTCTTTGCAGTACTGCGAAAACAGTGTGTTTTCAGGTCATTAATGAATCATCTCTGCTTAATGTATTTCCTGTTTACCATTACTTTGCTGTTTGCTTTTCTCAGAACAACCATATATGGAGTTGCTATCGGTGGAGGGAAGCGACGCTGTTACAACATTTACATTAGTGCTAAATTAAATCAAAAGTAGAGGCAATATTTAGGTCTTTCAATTTGGATTCAAAGGAAAAGAACATCCATGCAACATCCATGTTAAAAATAACCTCATGCTGCTCTGATGTTAGCAAAGAAATAACATGACCTCGTAAACGCCTGACAGTAATTATTGAACATGAAAGCTTTGACCTGTTTTACAACAGAATTAGCATTAATATTTTACACAAAATGACCAACAATGAAAGTCCTGCTGTGTCTGACGAAACTGCACCTTGACAGCTTCACTTCCCATAACTAGCGCTGAACTGAAGATCTTATTATAGTGACATAAAAATAACACTTGCATAACTGCTTCTTTTTTACAGATGAGAGAGTAGGCTAATGTGTATTCTCTCGTGTAGAGTAGAAGGATTCCACTTAAGACATGTTGAATAAGTGTACCTCTGAAGTACAGTGCATTGCAGTATCTGTTGACACCTCTCTTTTCCACTTCCTATGCTTTTAATTGTCTTTCTTGAGTATTTTTACATACATAGTTGAAGTGTTCAACACACTTCACTTTATTAAAGACATGTCATTTATGAACATACATTTTACATAATGTGTGTTTTTAGTTGTTATGAAACTGTTCTTGCAAGAGAACCGAGTCTGTCTTTTAAGTCTTCTCTATCTTTTTTTGAACTAAAACTTTATAATTAAAAAATACCTGCTAAACATCAGCATGTTGACATTAGTATCTAGCTCAAAGCTCCACAATGCCACAGTATAATAAAGAGCAGATATAACGTTGAATCTATTATTTTCAGAAAAAAAACACAGATTACATTTAAATTAGGATTTTGTTATTATGAATAATTTCGGTATGAAGTGTCTATGACCAATGTAAGTGCTCGTCTCCTTCTTTCTGTGATAAAAGACTTCTTGTCTTTATCACAACCAATTTAATATACATTATTTAACACTCGTGCTCTGTTCTTTGTAACACATATTGCTTAACATTTTCAAAAAAAACTGTGACAAGGAAAGGGAAGCAAATATCTCAAAGTGTGATAAGAGCACTCGTTAATGATATACACTGATGTAAAACAAACAAGCGAAGACAGAACATTTGCACAAAGAAAAAACAGTCACACTTAAGATAGAGGGAAGAGTGATTTATTTGGTGTTTATCGCTGGTTGGAGGTAATCATAGCACATTTACAAGTGTAAGGAAAATGAACAGCTCACTTAAGTGCAAGAGGAAAAATGTAAGGTGCAAAGTAGAAACGGAAGAAAACCTTTTTCTATTTGTCTTGAGACACACTCTGGAAATGTTTCACTGATGTAAATTGTACACCAATTTAACAAAAAGTGACATTTTTCTCTCAAAAGCCAATTTCTCCTGTGAAAGCAAAAAGCATTACTGAGTATTACTGAGTTCTTTTAACTTGATAATAATTGTTGAGGGCTCAGAGTCACCACGTTTAGAAGTCTCAAAGAAAAATACTTATATATTTCTGAAAAGTAAAATCACTTAAGCTCAGAAGAAGTCATAAAAGCAGTACTGCTGACATCATCCAAGTACCGGCTGGGTCGTAACCCTTAATGGAAGATATTGTTTTATATTTTCTCTCGTTTTTTGGTGCTAGCTGGAGCTCTTACCAAGGCAATAAAAAGTGTTTGTTCTTGCTAATTGCTCTTAGTGGATAAATGATTTTCAAGATGGCAAGGAAGACTACATGATTTGCATCCCACGTTGGAAATTAGTTGTTCTTTTTTACACATCTTTAAAGTTTGTGTGACTTTATATTTCTGTTACTGTGTCATCTCCACTTTATTTACATGTGACACCAGTCTGAGTCCCCCGCAACTAATTCCACCCGGTGTCTCATCCTTTCACCCTTCCACTTCTTTCTTTTTTTTCATTTACTAAATATCTTACACCCCCTCTTTATTTGATGAAACGTCTTTCCTTCTCTGTGGCATCATTTGCTTTCTGTCTGGCCAATACCTCGTGTAACGCAGCGCTGCAACACAAAGAATGACACGCATTCCTTTCCCATGAAGCCATGAGTGGGCCGGTGCCAGATACCCCTGTGTACTGTATCTGCTGTTGTAACAGTGACTGAGTAACAGAGTGAACAAGTGACAGTGAGAGACGGGGAGAGAGGAGTCAGACAGACAGCGACACAGAGGTACAGGATGAGGAGAAATCGGCGTCTTTGTGACAGTTAACCTCACAAGCTTGGATTCAGGACAGGCTGAGTTGGCAGCTGATGGCAGATCACCACAGCAAGCCCACAGTGTGACCCATCTGTGCCTGGTATTAAAGCAGCTCACACCCCAGGGCCAGAGCCTCCATGCTGCGTAATAGCTACGCGAACATAGGCCCAGTCCTGAGGGGGCCAACAAGTTACCCACTGGGTTGACAATGGCAGCTTTGGTAACAGAAACACACCGAAAAAGAAAAAAAAACTCCCACATATGCACCAAAAGCACAGAACAACAAGAAATACACAAATTGGGCCGGTATGCGTAACTTACATGTTGCTCTGCCTTGCAAAAAACGAATTAATGACACTTCCCTACACGTATGAGTGAGCACATAACACCACTCCACCCCATTCTTAGGAACAGTGTGATACACATTTGGCTGTGAGCGGTGTTATTTTCCCTCCCTGCACCTATTTGAAGCTCTGGTTGGACATTGTTCTGTGTTTACATCCTGTTGTGTCGACCGCTGCGTGAGTATGTTTTGCGTTTGTCCAGCTGTGTGTAAATGTGAATGTGTATATGTGTGTGTGTGTGTGCCTGTAAGGGTCAAAGCTGGAGCACAGTAGCAATATATATATATTATGTCAGCTACCATGAGAATATCTATTCTCAGTGTGTATTCAACTGCCTGCTGGATGAAAGACAGGCATCAAAATGAAATACTGTAAGGTAGAAAAAGTATATTTCCGAAATAGCTTAAGGCAGTGGATTTAGTGGTTTGGAGCATGTGAAACTGATTTT
Source organism: Trematomus bernacchii (assembly GCF_902827165.1). NCBI lineage: Eukaryota > Metazoa > Chordata > Actinopteri > Perciformes > Nototheniidae > Trematomus > Trematomus bernacchii. The sequence goes on from NW_022987698.1 coordinate 8,373,146, forward strand.
TACCATAAATTATAGCAAAGCGTGAACTTCATGGTCTTACTAAGAGCTGTATTACACATCATAACCAGTGCGTTGGAAGTGATGTAAGTAATTTAAATGTTTAACACGGATGGCAAAACTCAAATGTCTGCATTTATGTAAACATTAGTTAGCTTTTTAACCCCGTAGTCTGTTGCCTTAAAATGATCACAAACAGGAAGTCTTATTATATTCAATATATAAAAAGATATTTGGCCTTTCTATGTCTGGCCAAATGTGCAGGGTTATCCTTTTTAGCTGTATCCCTCCTAACATTCAGCCTGTAGCTCTTTTAATGGTCATCCCTGACAGTCCAGTCAGTGACATTATAAAGAAACAAAAGGGAAATGTTAGATTTTCTCATCTGGATTATAGTCACACTCCAATCATACAAAGTTAATGAGGCTGTTAAGAGCTTGAACCTTGGTTTTCTATTAAAAATGTTTCCCTTTGAGTAGCTTCAGAGTTACATTTTTTCCCGCTTACATTGTATAACAACGTAACACGATACATTATTTATCAGGTATTTCCATCACTGAAGCTATATATACTGTTTACGTGAGTGACGCATTCAAACCTGGTATTACATCAGAGGGACATGTTTTAGAAATATTCACATTTTCATCAAATTAAACTTAAGATATTGCATTTGTTATATTCTTGTGTTGTATGGTTTATTTAGCTTATACATGTAACAAGAATTACCCTGTGGTGGTGATGTTGGTGGTAGACCAGTAATTAAATGTAACTTTATTACCTTTCTCAATTACTGTAGAACATTTTTGAGCTACTTCTACTTAAGTATTCACAACTAAATCATTCCACAACTCTTCAAAGGGAAATTAACTACAGTACATTTAATGACTGCCACAGTAAGCTTCCTTGAAGAAAAACAAAACTATTTTCTTGCTAAATATTAATCTAATAAAATATAATGCCCTGTTTTAAATTGAGCCACCAAGCGCCATATAAAACATTCAAAGGTAGCTTGACCTTGATCAACTATAGGAAAGTTAGTGATAATCCATGAATAGAATAGAATAGAATAGAATAGAATAGAATAGTATGGCATCAAAAACAGGGGCCATGTTGCTGCCTTACAGTAGGTACTTTCCATACTTTAAACACACTTTCTCAAATGCTTATTTAGTATTAGTAGTATTCTTTACAGTGTGGTATTGCTACTTTCACTGATTGGAATACTTCGTCCACTACTGTATATTTCTTAAATTACAGGGAATGGACAAACCCATTCATCCAATTTCAATTGATTGATTGGTCGTGATCTTGATTACAATGTCAGAGATTACAGTTAAACACGTTTATGGCCAACAAATGTCTACAAATCAGACTGTTAAATGAACTTGAGATAGATTGTTGATGTCTTCACTACAACAAATAGACTGTCTCTCTAACTGAGGAGAGTCTGAGGGACCCCAGTGTGGGGGGAATCATTGTCCACTACACCTCCTCTCCTGCTGTCCCTGTTCTGGCCGATAGAGGTCGCAGCCGAGCAGCCCCTCTGTGTCCGGGAACGCATGGATGTGTCTGAGCGCTCCCACATGACAAAGCTACAGCGCGTCTGGAAACCGGGAACGGAGCACGGGGCGTTTTTGTGGAGAAACCGTCGACAAGACTCATTCTGCACCTTTACCTGCAGCCCAGCTCGGCTCGGCTCGCTACCAAACAAACTTCAGTGACCGTTTGGCTTTTTATTTGCCCACTAAGGCGTGCAGCTGCCCTCTTGTTTCCCCCTCTTTCCAAGTGAACTTTATAGGGATGTTATATCCGAGCATCACCATGCTGAATGCCCAGATAGTGCTAAAGTAAGTGTAGGACGTGTGTGAACGACCTCTTTTTCTTCTTCTACTTTTTGTTCGATTTAAAAGAAAAAGAGAGGGAGAGAGTGTGTGCAGGAGAGAGGGATAGAGAGAGAGAGAGAGAGAGAGAGAGAGAGAGAGAGAGAGAGAGAGAGAGAGAGAGAGAGAGAGAGAGAGAGAGAGAGAGAGAGAGAGGAGAGAGAGAGAGAGCGAGCGAGAGAGAGAGAGAGAGAGAAGTCGCGCAGGTTTGTGGAGCTACGCTTTCATGCCGTCAGTCTTGCGGACTCTGAGATGGACGTCAGATTTTATCCAGCTCCCCCTTCAAGCGTGGGTTCATGTACTGACTCCGGTTTGGACTATTACCACTCCAACAAGGTAACAATGATTTCTACTTTACGGACTTATAGTCGGTCAGAGGTGCAGCAATTGGTGTGATGATGCACGCGCGCACAAGTAGCTACATAGCCTACACATGGTGTGCCATATATATGAGCAGGAGCATAATGTATGTGTAGAAGGAGCATGACTGGGGAGTGCTGCACTTGTATTTCCCTCGGGATGAATTAGAATGTAATGAGCCGTCTTGGAGCTGCATTGTCTTTGAACTTTGTTGTATTTTTAATTAGCAGATTGTTTTGAACTCTGCAGAAAGGCACACATGACACCTGTTCTGAGCTAGTGCACCCTTCAATTTGCATAAATGTAATGTGTTAATCTGGATAAACTAAGGGCACGTTGTACTGTAGCTGTCCTGTGAGCTGAGTTGGAGCACCCCTCTCTCCAGCGCACTGGAGCTACTGAATACACACAAATTGATTGTGCCTTTTTTCCCCTTACTTAAATACATGAAAAAAAGCTCAATCTAACCCATATTATTTAAAATGTGTAGACCTAACTGCGGAAAAGTGCTATCTTATCTGCTCCAAACAGGTACCCATATGGGTCAATGCACAATTAGTCTAATACAAACCTGTAAAGATTGCTTCTAAATGTGAACTTGACTGCAGGTTAGGGATCGGGGTATTTGTGATTCTAAGATGTATATTGTTCAGTTATAAGCTGAACAGTCTGCATAATATTTTGTATGTGTTTCATTGCTCGATAAAAGTGTTTTTCATGAAGAATATACATTCGCCTACAGGCTTGGTTAACACCTTTTTGCGCACACATCCAATCTCATCACTGTACAGTACACATAATAACTTTTTAGGAATAATTAATTCGCCTCCAACCTAAATAGAAACCAATGTTTTGGTTTGCAATTCTAAAGTATCACATACTGGAATTTGTTTATCAGCTATTCTCAACATCGGTGAGAAGTTAGGAATTGCATATGCGTTTTTACGCACGGAATCGTATCCAATATTACCGGAACGTCAGTCACTTGTATAAGTAGGAGTAGTTGCAGTTGAATTATCATTTGTGATAAGCTGCCTTTTGAGGAAAATAATCACCAAATCAGTTAACATCAGTCTATATTTGGATATTGTCAAGTTTACTGATTTTTGCTGATTTTTCTGTTGAATGTCATCATGGTACTGTAAAGAGATCACTTTTTGTCCCCTTCTCACTCGTTTAATGCAGTGTGCACTGGCTCTGACTCCTTACTTTGACTGATAAAGGTTTTGCATTTAAGCAAATGCACAACATATTTCAAGATTACAAGTCACATGCCACAAGGCTATTTTTTTCATGTGGTCAGGGTAAAACTTGTGTAAACATTTGGCAGAGCTAGAAGAAGGCATTATACCCGCAGCCATACAAATAGGTTTGCTTGCCTTAGCACCTGGAAGGAGGCCAGCAGGCAGTTAACATTTGCTGATGACAAAGTGAAACATTATAGCACAGTACAATATTTGAATTGTTAATCTCCCCTGTCCATACACACAGTCACCTGTATGTATAAACGAACAACACACACAGACACACACTCTCACACCCACTTTGCAGAGGGAGGTTTGAATTACAATATATGAGGCTACAATCATTCCTTAACCCCTAACTTGCTGTAACAACAACTTAAACCCCAACATGAACTGATCCTAAAGTGGAATAATATTAAATCACACCTCAAATTAGCCTGTTAATGAAGTGATTACAAGCAAAATATTCTCACATTGAAGGGTTTTTGTAATCTCTTTGTGATAATGTTATAAGCAAATTAAGCACGCACAGCTGCTGTGGATGTGTATTTAAGATCACAATGAGACCTGGCTCTCGGACCGAGGCCATGTCTCAGGTCTTGTAGCGCAACACAATGAACTGCAGCAGTTATCATGATTCTCAGGTTTTTGGCCCGCTACCAAGCAGATTTGGGTTTCAAGGACTGAATCGTATAACATTGTCATTACTAAAGTAGCATCTGTGACTAAGATGTAAAGTGACACATTATCTGAGCCCGATCGGTGCCGACTACCACACATAACTGTTGAATAATGATACAGGAGCTTCATATGGCGTTTGGCCAATAGTTCATCCTCTATGGCAGTTTAATTTGTGAGCGAGATGGAGTTGACCCCCTGGAGTTGCACTGTGTGAGCAGGTGTTAATAGGGAAGCTTGCAAAGATGATAAAGATAAAGATGATGAAAATATAATTTTTTCGTATTTCACATTTTATATGAAGTTGGTTATAGCTATTGCATGCATGGTTTAAATGTAGTTTTTTCAAATAGTATTAGCTTTTCATTTACCCTTATTTACACTTGAAACAGTTAGAATAAATGACTTATATGAAACTCACTTGTGTGGTTTTGCATCATTACTGTACAGTAATAAATTAACCTAACAGGAAGTGTGTATAATACTAAGTGGGACAGTCCATTTATAAAAGCCCAGCACTTCCTGTTCTAGCAAACACATCTATTTCTGCCAGTGACTGTTCGGCTTTGTGAAAATGGCTTTGTGTGTGTGCTCATATTCAAGCTGTTCTCTACCTGAAGGGGTTAATAATTGAGGAACGTAAGGAATGTGTAAGTTGAAACTAGTTCGAACTGATCTACCACATTCAGTCTGATGATTGATTGATGGCTGCCAGGAATATGGATCACACTGACAGAATAAGTCATTACCACAAATCCATGAATGCACTTGACCTACGAATTTAGGCAATGGGTTTCCTTCAATTATACCTTAAACATCAACAAAATACAGTCATTCTAAATGTAGGAATCAAAGGTAGTCTAATGTACTTTACACTTTGATTTCCTTTTTCAAACCCAAATTTGATTCAATTACAAAATGATGATGAGATTGCGTTAGATGAAAATGCCATTGTACTTCTCTGAATGTCATTGTAAATTATTTCATAAAAGAACCTGTGCATCCACATTTCAGAACAACGCAAAGAACAACACATGAGATAAGCGTTGCTTTTTTATTTTTGCCGTGAACCCCAAGGCGCTGTTGCTCTTCTCAACTCCATCCAACTTGCATTGTCCTGCACTTGCACAATCACTGTGAGTCATCTTTACTTTTCGCCCAAGATTTCTCCTAATCTTTTTGAAGCTCTCTGTATCTTTCCTCACTGAGTGGGAGGCTTGTTTGTTCAGCGTACACTCAGCTGTGTATACCAGCGCTGAAGGCCACTTCTTCGCAAATGCCTGTTTTAGCGAGAGACTATTTGTCAAATGCATTATGACTTGTGCATACCCCCAGGCAGAATCACTCCAGTGAAATGAAGTTGGATAGATTACTGTAGCTGTTCCACTTTCTCCTCATCCCTCTTTCCTCTAACAACATGGTGCCCAAGAGAGAGGTTCTCAAGTAATTATACTGTAGTTATTCTGTAGGTTTATAATCCAATGGTTTGCAGATGTTATTCTTTACATAGTTGAAGTCTGTTCCCAGTTACTGTACGTATTTATATATGCTGGGGCCATTTTCACCGCAGTGCGGAGCAAACTCTTTATTGATACACAGTTTGTGCAGTTCTAAGAGAGGTGATTTTTCAATCAAAGCATTACTGTGTATGACTGTATGCGTGCATGTGTGTGTGCAGTTAACGCATTCCTAATTGCTTTTATACCTCGAGGCTGAATGTATAAAACATGTTTAACAAGATAACCCTCGTTTATACCTTGATGCAGGTTTTCCCACATGTTATACTTCATACTGCCTCATATTGCATCCTCACATAAATGCACGTAACAAGCAGCTGCCATTCGTCCACCCAAAGAGCAATGAGGCCGGCTTTTGCAGAGCACGTACCAACCCTTTTCAAATGGTCCGTTACATTACCACCACTACCCTAATAATCACTGTATTAGTCATGGGATACTTCAAAGTATGGACAGGCAAAAATACTTTCCATGTAGAATTCTCAGAATGTGTTTTTTTTTTCTTCTCTTCAAAACATGACTGTAATAGAAATAGAAAACAATAAAGAGATATTCCAGCAGTACCTCATTCTGTACACAGAGAAAAGTTAATTACATGGAGGCAAGCATTCTTGGGTCGACAGCGTGGACTTGGGGTTTTTCATTGTGCCCATTCATAACATTCTGCTGACTGGCCAGTCCGAGTTGCAATATCCCAACCGTTCTCACTGGGAAAATGTTAACCCATGCATGGCACTAATGCACACCAGAGAGGAAAACACATTCTAAAGCTGCTGGTACTGGGAATACTCAAAGTGGCCAGTTTATTGTTCCGATCCCGTTCCAGGCAGTTAACTAAGAGCAAATAATAGATAACCGAAAATGAAGTCATGGCATGAAAACAATGTTTAGTATTTTATAAAACCCCTCAGCAGTCTACTTTGTTAAGTTTTTTGGTCTAACCATTTTCTGGCACTATTCATAATCAAATCTTTCTGTCTCCCCGTCTCTCCCCCTCTTTGTGTCTAACTTCTTCTCTCATTTACCTTCCCAGCAGCAATGTCAAAAGGTTATGGAGGGAAGCCGGATCGCCTGGGGCTGATTGTGTCTTTGAGTTAATGATAAGTAGCTACAGTGTTATTCTCTGGAGCAGCAGAGCTTATATTGTGTTCTGTGCACAGACTCTTAGAGTAGTAAAAAACTGAACTATTTATCATATTTGCCTTTTTAATCAATTGTTTAAAAACAGGAATGGAAGTACATTTTTTAACAGAATCAAAAGGCTAAATTGTGAATACGTGAATTGCATACACTTGAATTGTTCACCTCTCTTGAAATATGTTTATTTGCCTATTTCAGTTACAACACATATAGGAAAAATCCCCAAATTGGCATCAATGATACAGTGGTTGCTATTCTGTAGCTACACCATAAGATGTCATCGGGAATTCGAGGACAGTAATTGACTGTTAAGAGTACATGCAAGGGGATACTGTACTGTCCATACTGTATGAGGGATTTACTACAGTGGACTCGGGTTTCACCTACACGATAGTGAAGGTAGCAAAGACTACAGTTCTCTGCTCTGTACTTTAAAATCTAGACCAGACTTGACTCAGAGCTACTAGAGGTGTTAAGACAGTCATAAGTCATGTATGGCTGGAAATAGATAGTATAGTTTATCCTGCCTGGTTAGCTACTTAATCACATAGGTTCATAGAAACGGGCTATTTATGCCGATGATTGATTGCATTAACTGCAAAGAATTCAGTCATGACATTGCATTTTTAAAACCCGTCCAAATACGCATTTGTGATATACTAACGCTATCCAAATCCTTTCTATGCAGCTATCACATCCCAATCTATCAGCCAGAAAGTCAATTTATTATAAGAAATCACAAAACTGCTTTTAGGGTACGACGGAGAGCCTTAGTTTTCAGGATTGGTGGCATGCATGGCAATCTAACGTAATGTGAAACACAGCCATCCCAAGATGTCAGGGTAATTCCAATTTTGACATTGAGCGTGAATCGAAGCAGCCCGCCTGGCCCAACTTGTGCACCTCATTATATCACATTAACCCTAATTATCGTCACTGCCCCTTGAAACCCAAATACTACAGTCAGGCTTGACTCCTGGCTCTTCAGCTGGAGGTTGGGTGTGTGTTTCATCCCCTCGACTTGTGTAAAGTAGTCCAATGTGCCAAGGCGCTTTAAACTGTCTTCACCTCAGGAGGCCAATGGTTCCTCAGTAGCAATAGCCTTGCCCGTCTGTCTGCCTCTGTCTGTCCCCCCCCCCCCCCCCCCACCATATCTCTCCCCCCACCATTCGGTTTCCCTGTGCTGTTTTATATTCAGCTCTTGATTGGTTGGGGGATGGTGTGGTGGAATAGCATTTGAGAGGTTAGCTGGTTTGTGCAGGGAGGGGGAAGTAGATTTGGGGTGTGTGTAAGGGAGAGAGAGAGAGAGAGAGAGAGAAAGCTGTAGATGGAGTGAAAATGGAGAGAGATTTTTAGGGGTACTTTATTTTTCAGCTCGCCCTTGAGTCTGTAATGTCATTCAACGATGTGGAAAACCAAAACGAGCCTTGCCACCAGATGTGTTCCAGTCCAGATAGCGACTTGAAAGACAGACGTTTATTGTTTTAGTGCATTTGGTGTGGTTCAAACCAAAACTGCATGAAATGCTGATTGATGGATTTCACTAATGAATGTGTGTGTGTGTGGAGAGAGTAAGAGAGGGATAGAGAGAGACATCTGCTTCATGTGATTCATTTAACCATTTCTGTTATTCGCTCTCTGCTCTACCGGGGTTATTTTACAGGGCTACAGTAGCATTTCAAAGCAAATTCATTTTCTTTCTATCAGCACGCAAATAGGAAATAAAATAACCTCTTTCAGTAATGTTTCGTTTTCATATCTACATAATGTGGCCTTTATATTTCCATAAAGTACACACACTAAAACAATACTCTATAACAAGCTTCAATAGAGATAAGTGTGTATTAGCAATACAAGTTGTTGCATAGTAAGCTCTGTCTTTATCATAACAATAGGCCAAAGTCAATAGAAACACTGAAACTGCTGTGACCTTCTGTTATGTAACTTTATATCTTTGGTTCACCAAGAGCAACAACCAAACTTATTGTTGATGCTGACATTTAGCATCATCCCCATGCATGTGGTTTCGACTGCAGGTCAGGAAGTGCGCAGCTCAGTCTGCAACAGTTTCAGCATCCCTGCAGTGAATCGCTTGTTTTTAATTATCATACACTAACAATTCTGGCGCTCCCATTGTTTTACTGTTAAGGTATCGCAGCCAAGACAGATGCAACAAAGGCAAATCATTTTCTGTGTTTTGAAATACAGCAATTCCCCGAGCAAGAAAGCTGATCTTCATTAGGATAATTGCTTCATTTGATTCATAAACAAATAGACCACAGAGTCATTATTCTAGATGCTGGAGATTACGAGTGCATTTATTGGCCTTGGCAGATTTGTGTAAAGCAGGCTTTGCTACATAAATTAGTGTAATCATTGTATGAGAAAACCATATCAACGTTTCACATAAGCACAGACGGAGCTCATCATCTCTGACTTTCACACTCGCAAAGATCTCACAGTTCACCCAACAATTTGTTTTTCATTAAATCTCTGTGGGAATGGTGTGTTATAGCCGGTTTTTTGTGGTACTTTCATGCATTTGTTTCAGAAAAAGCTCTACATGAAATGGTATGAGACCGCCGTTTAGTCTATAATCAGGAAATGAAACACTAAGGAGAGGAAGGAGGGAAGGAGAGGGGGGTTAATGCAGATTTTTGAGTATGTTGACGGATCAGAGTGGGGACATTTTGACAGGTTGTTGGCTTGAAAGATACAATCTAACTTGGAGTAAGTAAGTCTGTGAAGGCACCACATTGCCCATCAACACTGTTGTACTATTGACTCAATCCTTCTTGTAGGAAGGTTAAATGCATTAAATTGAAGACGGTTAATCCAGGTTATAATGTTTTTCATTATATATGATCATAGCATGTGGTTTATTTGTTAGCATTTCAGTCCCCAGGCTCCTCTCTTGATTAGTAGAAGTAAGTCTTTGAGAATAGGGTAATCCCATAGATTCCATAGGATAAATGTATGAAAACACTGATAAGCATAGTGTCTGCGCTGTTGAAGAATGCAGCTGTCTGGTGTATTAAGAGGGGTGCACAACATGGGCAAACATGAGCAGTTGTCTTAGCTTCCTGAGGCATGTCCTGTGCAAATAAAACTGGAGATGGCTGGTTCAGGCCCACACTCAGAGACCCCGGGCCCACTGAGTACACACTCTCAGAGACATACACTCTCTCACAGATACACACACACACTCATACATGCAAATCCAAGCATGTCCACACTCGCATAGTGCACATGTGTGAGCACACAGACCATAGAGATGCAGCCATGTTATTTTGGAGACACTGCTGTAATGGTTCCTGTACTTTACAGTAGTAATGTCTTAACAGTTCAACACATTCAAATAATTGAGTGTGATATCAGTCACAGTTTTACAAAGATTTCGCATGACGCATGTATTATAATAAATAGGAAGAAGCTTTATTTTCTCAGTATTCTTCATTTCACACCTCTATTTGCTTCCTTCTCCAATTGTGACGTTTATTTTCAAGCTCTTTCGACACAAGAAAAAAAAGGGAAGATGCGTGACTAGCCTGAGTGACATTATCAATAATAAAGTCGGATAAAATTGTTTTCACATTGAAAACACACTAGGGACACTTTGAGTAACTATAGGTTTAAACAGGCAGTTTGTTAGCCACCAAGGATTGGTCCTCTGCCGTGTGCCGCTCTGTGCCAAGTGAGTGTGTGCGACTCCCCCCCCCCCCTATCACTACAAACCCACAGTCCCCCCAGGCCCCCTTTTTTCCCCTCAGTCTAGTAAACCACCTCTGGCACTTTTGGGCTTTGTTCATAATATTTTCATTGTAGCTTTGCTTTGCTTTCCAGGAATTCCATTCGCTGTATGTTGATAAGTCAGTTTTTGTTACCCAAAGATAACAGCGTCAAATAAGAGCACTTAATCTTATAGAAGAGCTTCACCCTGAACTCAAATGTAGATGTTATTGCATTTCTCTATTCCTTTGCCAATGAGTGCTGTATCTGTTTTGGTATTGCAGTCTTTTCAGCTTTTTTTAACATCTACACAAATCCATACTAATGCTCCAGTAATGTGTAAAGGGGCTTGGTATCATAACTCATTTTCAAAATGAATGACTTTTGTACCCTCTGCATTTTGATTGTGGATCTACAGTAGCTGCTTTAGGTCTGTTTTGGGCCTCTCTATGTTGATTGGTATGTGATGTGTTGGTGCAGCTGAAAGTGAATGTGTTAACTGTGCAAACACAACATTGCTGGCACTCCTGGTTTCACTTAATCTTTGACACAAAGGCACTGGCATGTGGCTGGTCTTTCAGACAGATTCAGTCGCAGAGAGTGATAGAGAGAGGGAAGTTAAGGTATGTGTACATAAATACCCATATGTTTTGAATTAAAGACATCTTAAAGCATTTACACTTATTTATTTGTTCTTCTTTATTCCAGCTAGACAGGAAGATTACCTTTTTTGGGACTTTCTGTAAGCCTTCATCCCAGTCAGTTATTAGGATTTCCTGAAGCAAACACAGCATCATGTGACCAAAGCCATGCCTAGTACTTTGGTCACCTCAGGACCTTATTCTGGGTTGTAGTACATGCAGAAGTCCACACTTACTGCCATTTTTGATGGATGATTTATTTGCCTGCCATCCTATAATTACCCACCGGGTAGACGGGAGGACCTCTCTGAGATTATAGTTTTTCTTTGCAGTAAAAAAAGCCTGAGACACTAAACGACTTGGCAGTAAGCTCTTTTAAAAAATCTTTTGATGTTTTATCAAGCACTGCAACATTAATTAAAAAAGTATTCATCATATCTGCAGTGGTGGAAATGGTGAAGCAAACTCGAGGAGACATTTCGAAATTGAATAGATTTATTTCCATTCCATATTTACCGCATTGGGGCTTGTTTGTACTAAAAAGTTACCTGTTGGCACTGACTGTGTTGTTTGCAAGGTCTGATATTTTCAGAGGAAATGCTTTCAGATACATATTTAATTAATATTTTCACATCAAAAGGCATGTTTCTGTGTTTTTTGGACATGGCTCTAGGCTAAAGAATGAATCCAAAATGGAAAGCGGCAACCTCTCATCAGACTTTGACAGGTTTCTGCTGACTCCAGTCATGGGTAATTACCCTTTTTTTGGCAGGAGAAAGGTGTTAGTTCTTTCTAGATACACACTACCTAATATTCTTTTAATTGACTTCAGAGGAACGGTATCAAGATGTGCTGATTAAGTTACAAATTGGCTAAAGCTGCTCATTCTGAGAGCCAGATCTCCTTGTTCCTTTTGGTTTGGTTTGTTGTACTTTCTGCAGCTCTGCATAATGACTAGAGTGGAAGATTTCAATTACTCCGAGAAAGTCAAGGAGGTTGTTGAAGTTTGAGAAATACAACACGGGCTGGTTGATATGTAGAGATTTGGAATGTAATTAAATTGGTTTGGCTGCTTGCCACTGAAAAAATACATTCCTTTTTTTCTCATCCGAAATGAAAATGTATAGAGTGTTTTGCTGAAAAATACCTTGAGGGAACAGTAGGCTGGTGAATATTTGTAATACAGCTTGCACTGTGCAGTTGAAATGAGTTTTGAGATGAGTTATCCATTGTGGTTTCCCCTTTGACATTTGAAAGGTATGCAGCTTTTGAACCATGGATTTACTGTAATCTATTTTTTTTCCTATTATTGATGTGTGGTTGAGTTATAAACTGTAAATTGGCTTCTCTGCCATTTCGCTGGCTGTGCCATATCAGAAACCACGAGGCCATGGCGCAGAAACACACTTTGTTATAATGTTTATATATAGTCACATGTAAACCCCAGTTGTTGGTCCCAGCCTACACATGAAACTGTACAACACCACTGTTTACCATATAGAGTGTATGAATCTCTCAGTAGCACAAAGTAACCAATCCATACTGAGTCATGTGACAGACTTCACCAACCGTTCTAATTTGATATTAATGACCGACTGTTTTGTTCACAAGGAAACACATTAGAAAATAAACATTTAGTGACAGCTGCAGGTTTAAATCTGCGGTGGTAATTCAAAGTCTGGACATGTTTTTAGATACACTTTCAGAATTTCAAGAAGAGATAAGATAAACAGTTTATTATTAGTTCACATTAGACATCTGGCATTTGATTGATGTTTCCTGTTAAAGGGCTGAAACAAAAGCTAGCATTTAAACTATGAAATTAATTATCCAAATGACTACAAGATCAAAAGACAGTGTGAAAACCTGTGTCATCACTTCCTTGCTTTTAGCTGTGCATAGACCAACAGTAATTGACATTTGAGGTTGTTTTGGCACACACAAAGAACAAAGTGATCTTCCTCTTCCTCGATTGACCTCAGAGCAGTATGAACCACAACAAAAGAAAACGAATGTTATCTAGTTTTTATTAGAACGTTTTGAAAACTGTACAGCTTGCATTAAAGAGATCTTTCATAGCTTTCTTTTTGATCATTTTCTAACAAATTCCTACTAGTCACACTGTAAAAACCCCCGTGCCAATTGTATGAGAAATCGAGAGAGAAAAAGGAAGTTGCGGAGAGATTCAAAACCATAAATGTGAGCTGTTTTTGTTATGTGTTTGCTGAGGAGTATTAAAAAAAATCCAGTTGCTTCTTATCCACTGCTGCCTGATCTGCAAATGGATCGAGCTGCCCAGTCGAGCCCTTCTTACAAAATCAGCCTGGCATGGCGTTATAATAGCTTTTCCTTGTACATGTCCTGTCAAATCAACTTAGCCTCTTTGGGTGCTATTTTAATGTTAGTCACATAGTCGATGGAAGCAACTACAAGTCCTGTGTGTCGCCTCTTGTCCCCAGAGAGCACAAGGAAATATACTTGTATGTCCTACGCTGTAATGCTTTTCATTACACCATGACACTTTTGGAAAGTGTACTTTGAAACCAGATCCATGCAGCGAGGGAGAGAGGTGTTGAGATGATGACTTAATTAGCGGGGTCTACCACCATCCTGCTAATGGCTGTTTTCGGGTTTGTGAGTGCTGCAGCAGCATGTGCCTGTGTGCTCTCAAGCTGCACGGTTGATTTTCAGTCCAAGGCTTAATCCAACATGCATATGACAAAGCCTGCTAAGTGAATCAAAAAGCTGTATATCAGCGGAGACAAGGCTCCTCAGTCTTCTCAATGGAACTGCAAAGATAAAGCGAACGGGCACAGACGCATGCCAATACACCTTCAGGGTATTGATTGTATGCCATCATGCTTTCATGGGCCTCTCCTGCCTATTTTGCATGTAAAATCATATCCAAATAAGTCATAGGATTTGTATTAAATGTTGAGTTCTGTGTTTACGCGTTGGAAGATACTTTGAAGTAAAAAGACGTGTGTGTGTGATTCCAGACATATTGACTGTTAAGCTGTAAAATGATGTAGGTTTCTACTGTAGCCTTGCACTTAGAAAACAAACATCCTACAGAGAGAAAGAAGAGATGGAGAGATAGAGCTTTATCTGGCAGAGAGAGAAAGAGGCCTGCCGAGCAATTCTGCAAACTTACAGAGAAAAAAAAAGAAGAGAATAGAATTGTATACCACACATTAGCAGTGACACATGCACACAAACTAAGACAGAGTCCTCTTTCCCAGGCGTGCATGTGCTGACAGGACAACAGCTCTCACTTTCATTTGTGCTCATGCACCTGCTCACACTTTCTGTTATTCTCATTAGTACGAGTGAATACGAGTGAACCTCGTCCAACATCAAACATCGGTGTTACCACAGAGTGATCTCATGATCCTTTTCAACAAGTTCCCATAGCTAAAGCCAAATAAGTTGTTTGTCAGTGCTGTTGAAAAATATCCAATTGTGTTTTTCTTCAAGGAATCTTATCTTATCTTATTTATGATATAGGAGGAAATTCAAATGTTTACTTTGTTATTGTTTCATTGTAATTGAAAATATATAATACAATAATTAGGTTGGATTTTGAGGAGGAGCTGTATACCAAACAAAATCTGTAGAATACTTTATGTGGGACGATGCATCCCGGCCGCAAAACAGAAGAAGAATCAGAAAAACTTTAATAATCCCAGGGGGAATTTGGATATTCAGATGCGTATTTTGCCTTGACAAATATTGTACTTCCTGTGATTAAGATATTCTAGTCCATACTGAGAATTTGATTCATAGCAGTTTTTCAGCCCCAGTTATATTATGTTTAGGGTCAGACAATATTTACTACATTTCAGTATCAGTTTATATCATTGTTGAATGAATATCTGTGTATACTCGTTGAACAAAACAAGCATTTTAAAAGTGCACTAAATGAAAGAAGGGGTCTTTTAAGCTAAAAAACGATCAGTTCTGGAGAGGAGAGTCGCCAGGTTTGTGAGAGTTTTGTGGTTTTAATCAAATAGGTGTCCCTTGGATAGCGAGGTGATGGTGGAAAACATATGCGGAAATGTAGATATGGAGAAGTAATCAATAAAAGAGTGCCTGACCTTTCAGCAACACTTCCAGCTTTCCTCACATTACAAAAACATTCCTGTTGTTCCCTTTACTTTAAAGAGACCACAATGTTTTTTCTGTGCGGTCAGGATGTCGGCTTCAACTCTTGTAGCTTGCTTGTTCGCATTCTTGACAACCCTTCGCAATTAGATTCAATTTCTGCTGTAATAATTCAGGGCTGTTTAGTGTATTTGGCAACTTCTATCACTAAGCCGCACAAACAAACCCAGGCGACAAAGCAGCGCGAGGGGGTTAGCAGGTTCTGTGTACGACACCGAGGTGACGGCTGAGCTAATTGGGGATTAACAGTTAATAACTGAATGAGGAGAGAATGGTTGAGTTGTGCCAAAGTCTGTGCTGATGTTTCTCTCTTCCTGGTCCTGCTCACCCTTGTTTCTCACCTGCCATGCTGTTATTCCTATCTATCTGGATTCTCATCCTCTCTGTCTCTCTCGCTTGGATTTCTCTTCTCCCCTTTCGCAACCCTCTTTTTATTCTCCCTCTCTCTCGGGCTGATTCTCATCAGCCTGTATTAGTTGCAAATGCAGAACTAAGTGGCTGTGACAACATTCTCAGATGCTCCAGCTGCCACAGATTTATTGAGTTATTAAAGTAATGTACTGTGATTAAAAATGCTAATTTCCCCTAAATCGTATGCCAGCTTACATCGTTTTTTTTAGAAGCTGATTTAATTACATGGAAAATGAAACAAGGGCTGAGGATTCAATCTTTGCAGCCAATTGCCTTTGCACACAATAATGAATTACCTCGTGATACAGAATTATAGTTTGGGAAATAGAAAGTGAAATGACATTGAGATTCTTTTAGATTAAATAATCAGACCGTTTGCACAAATGCTTACATTTAAACCATACTCAAATTAGGTTAGCTTGTTTTTTTTTAATATATCATTTTGGCAATCTACCTCAGGCCGTACTCTGAAAGTGATTGTAAAAAAACAGATCCTTTAAATTCCTTATCTTGCTGTTAAGGTAAGCCACTCAATATATATATATACATACATACAGGGTAGTTCTGGTTTAGCATTTAAAGCAAGGATTTTAAATAAAGGGAGAAAAAAGTTTCCCTTTTTCAATATTATTATGAATTGTGTCCTTGTCCGTTGTGAATAATTTCCTTTCCCCTGGGGGATTTTCAGTGTGCTTTCCTTGGCTCATTTTGGCCTCTCATTATGCATTCATGTATTCGTTTTTATATAATGCGCAACGCTGCAGCTTCATTGGCCACATCTTGGTTGTTTTGTACAGCATTGTGTATGATACATGAATGTTAACATTTCATTTCTTTGAATTCAATGTTTTTTCTCTACTTCAGGCAGTCAGTTTCTCCTGCTTACTGTTATTTTGTAGAATATGCAAGGCCCTCTTTTGAACATCACCGGATGAAATGAGCTACTAAAAAAGTAATTCCCATTTGAATAATGAGATAGAAGTTTTTTTCCCTGATCACTTGATCTGCAGGGCACTTCTGCTGAGCAGCAGATAACCCTGCGCTGCACCGTTTTTCCAGTCTTCTAAAATCTCTAGTGAGATTACCAGAACAGCTTCAGATATTGTTTGGATGCCTTCCAGATTTCTCACTGTACTGTAACAGATCCTCAGCCCCTCTTTACAGCTCTTTCTTCTGACCAGGTCCTATAGGTGAGCGTGTGAAATATCCGTGACCATGTCGGATGTTTTTTCCTCCCTGGAAAGGATTGACTCATACGTGTTGTACAGCTCAGAGTGAGCGACTCCGGCCTTCCAGATGTCCCAGACATAACAGAGGCTTGTCAGCTCTGAGGCTGGGCTCTAAATGGGTCACTCTCCTTGATATCACACAGCTCCTTCACAATGACCCCACTGTTCTCCTGATATTACAGCACACCAGGTGGCTCACTATGAAAGTCATAGCCAGACAAAATGTGGACTGTGTCTGATCGTGAGTAGTCAGAAAAACACATCACACATGAGACTGCAGAGCTGTTTGTTTTAGGTTTAGAAATGGTTTTAATACACACAACAGCCCAAGCCTTCTAGAAGGAACCAATTGTTCTGAGTCAAAGTATTGGATTCTTCTTCCAGTGTTTGATTTCAGACATTTCATGATGAAAGCCTTCGATATGAGGAAAATGCATTTTTCATTGATCTGCTTTTCACCTCGTCCAGGGCAGTTTATGCATGGCTGTATGTAACATAACATGCTAGGGAGCTCTGCAGAGAAATGGGAGGGTTGTAAAAAAAAAGAAGGGAGAGGGGGTGGGTGGATGGCAGTTCGGTGATTTCTGATTTATGGTTTGATTACAGTCTTTCCATCCTGCTGAAGACCGGCTGTATTTGCCTGCATCACGTGAACTTTTTCTCACATGGCCTAGTAGTGCAGCAAGCCCCAGTTCATTCTGCTCCTCGTCAAAAGGGAACATTTGCACACACACACACGCACACACACACACACACACACACACACACACACACACACACACACACACACACACACACACACACACACACACACACACACACACACACACACACACACACACACACACACACACACACACACCACACACACACATACCACACACACACTGATTGAGAGATAAAATGGAGAATGGCTTTTTTAGTCAGCTGAGTATTCTCCCCTCCGGCAACCTGGAAACCATTCAATACCATTTACCTCCTACTGGGAAATAATATTGATAGTCATATGTACTCGGTAAAAGGACAACAAAAATAGAAAGAATCCCCCCCCCCCTCCATATTAATTACAGTGTGATTCAAGCACAGGTGTGTACCATCTCGGGTTCAGAATATCCCACTCATCAGAATGAATGTCCGTTTATTACTGCAATGTGAATGGTAACAAAAACTAGCTCTATTTGGAATTTCAATGCCACTGTTTTGTATGAAAAGTAGCCATGAAAATGTGGACAATGGAGCTTTTTTGTTCACCTGTAGCTGGCGCGAAATTCTCGACTAAGAGCTGCATTCCACTTGTAGTCTGAGTGATCAGACCTTGGCGAGAAAGAAACACAGACGTGAATTGTGCTCCCTTTATGCGCCATTAGTGTTTTTAACCAGCATCGATCCACATGCATTTAAAGCGTGTTGGTGTATGAATAGGAGGAAAGCTGCAGTGAAAGAGTCAGTCACTGATATCATGTCTCCCCAGGCTTTCATTAAACTGCCATTCATTCTCCTCCTCAGAAGTCCTCAGGCCTCTTACTTTGAATTCTCTAACTGCACATTCTGTACTGCCGAGCCTCGTGAGTGAAGTAGTACATTTGCGTTTGACTTGTCACTCAGGCACTAAAAATGCTTCAGTAAAGTGGAGTAACCAGAAAATCGAGATCTTTATTTATAACTTACGGGACGGTTTTAGCTGACAAAGTACAACATGCTGCACTGAAAGGCTGAGAGTTTGTTTTTACATTTAATGAAAAGACTAAGCCTTGTTCCAACCAGAAGTCTGTTTGTAGGGTATCATTTGTTCGACCTATGTCAGATTTGTTAAAACCACACAGGCAGTTCATGAGCTCGAGGGGCAATGTTAGAGGTACAGCTTAGATTTGAGGTTCATCATTTTTAGTTGTGACTGGTTCATTTGCAAAAACTGATATTTCAGTTTTCAATTCTTTTCATAAATCATATATTTTTTGTGCACTCAAGGGATTATCAATCAAAGTGGTTGATTTATTAATTTTAAGAATTACATTTCTCTATTGCAAATAAACTCTTAAGATATCTTTAAGGAGCCATTTTTGTGTTACCATATCTCCACATCATTAAAGTGTTGACAGTGTTAACAGGTAGCCTGAAACACAAAACCAGAAGAACAGATTATGGTTTTGTAGATAAGCATTCATAGCCTTACACCGAAGCACAAAGTGGACCTGATTTATTCTGGCAGCAGTCAAACAAATCTAAAATTAACACAAATCTGATGTTTAAAAAACCTGTAAAGCAAAAAAAAAGACAACCAGACTGACGGGTAAACTCGCAGCAGCTCCGGCATCGACCGGTTCATTTGAATATGAACGACCCCAACTGAAAGATTATGACCCATAAAGAGGGGGAAAGATATGAGCGTGCAGCGGGGAGAAATGTCAGAGTGAGAATGGCAGGAAATATGTTAGTGACAAGGAAAAAGCTGCCCCTGGTATTCTACAGCCGATGAGTAAAAATAGGGCATTGGGCAAGAAGGCAGGAAACCAGCAGAGCGAGGCCTCTAGTAGGAATTTCTTCTGGGGAGGAGAGATAAGGGACTTAACTCCCTCCTGTCTGGGCCAGCAGACTTTAACATACCACATGTGATCACTGATCACTTATGTAGAGATGGACAGAGGAAGAGGAGATTGAAGAATTTAATAAATGATTTGAGCACTGAGTGACGTGTGTGTGTGCGAGTGTGTGCACTGCTGTGTGTGTGCTTTTTGATGATCTGTCACTTATTGAGCATCGACATGACTTTTTAATTAGGTCACGAAATGTGATGGAAAGTAAAAATCACACACACACGCACCAGGACTCTCACGCAAACACACACACACTTCTACATCACACACAACACACACACACACATATTGAGGTAATGGCTTAAGAGTGGAAAGTACCGTGTGTGAGAGTCTGAGGTTCCTCAGGTTAAAGAGTGGAAGTTAGACAATAAACAGTGGTCTTATCAGTCGCTGGGCAGAGCTTCCAACCTGATAGCCCAACATATCACGCTGACTATTAGAAACAAATATGACCTCTACACCCTTTGCCTCAGCCCACTTCCATGAATAAGCAATTTCGATAAAAGATTTGCCACATCGCACTGCATTATTTGATTTGCCCACACTTACGTGACCTCATCAAGACAAGATGTATTGGGATTTTTGCCAAATCAAATCTTCAGGCCAAGTACGATGTGAGATCGATGCCCCAGCAGAGGCGAGACAACGGGATGATTATCATATTGTTGATTACAGTAATTTGTTCACAGTGTGTCAGTTGTGGAACTGACAGGGCGTTCACTGACAGCTACACTGTTCACAGGCTGACCACTTCTTATAAACCGTGGGCGGTTCAGGAGTTCCCGATGTCGATCTCATGAGGGGAACAAAGTCAGAACTTGCCAAGCATCTACTTGAGAAACTAAAAATAACAGCTTAACGTTTACACCAACAATGGAGGTCACAGACATGTATTAATTGTTTTTATGTATTTTCTTCTGTTCTGAAAATAGAAATGATGTATAACCCTAGATCCAAACAATCAACCTTTCATAATTTGTTAAGAGACATTTTTCCTATCAGTAAAAACTAGGGATGTCCCGATCACCTTTTTTTGCTCCCGATCCGATTCCGATCATTTGATTTTGACAATCTGCCGATACCGATTTTTCCCGATCCGATCTTTATGCAATGCATTAAGAGAAAAAAAAGGAGAAAAGCATTCAAGTTGTCCCTTAAACCCCACGTTCTCCACCACAGATAACGGCTGGTCATCCAACGCGATGAATTCAGCTATCTTGGCTGTTATTTTTTTGGCTTTTTCACTGTTCTGGGGCAGTTTCTCTTTCCCTTTTAAAAGTCTCTGAAAGTGTTGGTTGTTTCAGTGCCGTTACCTGAGTGGCCGCTGTGTACTCGTTGTGTTGTTGTTGGTGTTTGTTTCTCAGGTGGCGTATTAGATTGGTCGTGTTGAACGTAGCTCTGTTCTTTCCACCACGCGGAACCTCCGCCTTGCAAACATTGCATCTGGCTGTTACACTGCCTTCGCTTTCAATTTTATAATACTTCCAAACTCCTGACATTTTCTCTGTCCCGACTCCCGAGGCACCAGCTGAACGTAGCCTCTTGTTAGCTTACTGCTACTATTAGACACTGCGCCCACTCTGTTGCCAGATTTGAGAGAAATAAGCAACCAGGTCTATGAAAACAAGCCCAAAAGAAGCAACACATACATGATGTTGTGTAATTTTAAACCAAAACTAAGGCCTCAGGATGACTTTAAGACGTGAACATGGTCATTTTTGTTTTGTAACATTAAATAAAATGAAATATTTTATTAAAAAAAAAAAAAAAAGAAAAAAAAAAATGTTTCCCGATCCCCGATTTTTTTCTCCCGATTCCGATCTTTTGAAAATCACGTGATCGGCTCCGATCCCCGATCACGTGATCGGATCGGGACATCTCTAGTAGAAACATTTATATGCACAAACATCTTTGTCGTTGTTTCTTCAGACCTAAACTGCTGCAACCTGTTGACCGAGCTTGAGAGAATATTATTTATTGAGCTGATTGCCTTTTGAATAGAATCTACTCTGAACCTCTGCTGACCGAAAAAACTCTCATTCCTCTCTGAGTTGTGCTATTTATTTGTAATTGTAATAAATAGTCTGCCACTTAAACAAATGTGAAATGACCTGAGATAGAAAGCAGCTGGGGAAGAAATACAAAAGTAGAAGGCTGTACGCTAAAGGTCACCGTACAGCTCAGGACTTTGGGAGTACAGGATTTCAGTATATCAGCTCTATATGAAACATGCTCCATGATAATTAGAGTTCAAAGTCAGAAGTGCTTCCATTGAGGTGGAACAGCGTTACATAAGCGTCCTTATGTGTCCTTGTTGTGTCCTTGTTGTGTCCACTTGCTGTCATATTGAGGACACAGCCTCCCCTCCGGCTATATTGCTATATGAGACAATAACCTAAATACCTGTCGGACTTCTCTCTTTCTTTCTCTCGTGCTTCTCTCTACCTTTGTGATCCCATTTCATTCTTCCATTTGTTCTCTCTCTCCTTTTCTTTACCCACACTCCCTCATGGTCACTCTCTTAAGTGATTGCTACATTTCATCTCATGGTAAATCGGCCGTCAGCCCGGTGAGCTATCATTATGCAAATGATGGGCAATTCAATTTCAGTTGGTCGGAGGGGGAATTTCTAATTAGGGTGAGGCACAGCACTCAAGATGGAGAGAAAGATGTAAAGGCAGAGTGGATAGCAGAGGTAAAGAAAGAGGAAGAGGAGGAAGGCTTGAGAGAGGCAGGGCTGGAAGAGGATGAAGTATCCATCCATGAAATCAACACCTGCATCACAATTATACTCTCCAATTGAGTTTCCTGCTCTTCCCATTGTTTTTT